>NW_028189708.1:0-293066 GCF_048542155.1 Nylanderia fulva | reverse complement strand
TGTCCTAAAAATAAAAAATTTATAATTGTAAAAAAGTAAAATAATCGAAAAATCCGGGCAACTAAAACCAAAAGCAGGGGGAAAGTGCCGATAAAACAATTTGGGTGAAAATTTATACTTTAATATAATTTTTCGATTGGCCCCAATTTTAGTAAAAAAAGATTTAAAAAGATGATAATTATTAGGACAAGGGAGTCAATCGATTTTTTAAAAGTTGCGTAAAACGACTAACACCCAGATCACATATATATAAATTTTATATATATTTTTTTTTTTTAAAATTTATAAAATTTTTAAAAGATTTTTTAAAAATTAAGGAGCTGACTTAAAAAAAAAAAAAAAAAAAAAAAAAAAAAAAATTTATTATATATATATAATCTATAATTTTCACAATTGTTTTTGGTATACTTTCCATTTTGCTTTGGTTCCCCGCAATTCCCGTATATTTATTCGAAAATTATTTTATTATTTTTATTTTTTTATTAAAAATCTGTTTAAATTTTTTTTTTTATTTTTGTGTTTTAAAAAGTTATTCCTTTTTGCGAAATTATATTTAAAATTAATTACTATATATTTTTTTATTGTTTTGAAAAAATCCCCCGGGGTAACAAACTGCGTCATTGGGCCAAAATAAAAATGACGTATATAGACATTAAACGTCAAAAGGACAATAAAACGAAAAATGACATCTTTAAAACGTAAAAAATGAGTCTTTAAACTCAGTCTTTAGGGAGGAAATATAAAAGGGAAAGGGGAAAAAATCGATCTCAGTTTTTGATTTTTATAAAATAGAAGCTAAGAAAAAATTACGAAAAAAATTTTTTCGCCCGGCATAAGATAAGTAAAAAGTAAAATTTTTACTTGGTATTTTTTTTTTCTCAGATAAGCCAAAGGGGGTTCTTTCTCCCCCCTTTCAATCTCTTCGTGTAATGGCGTTTGTTAGTACTGGAAGTGTGAACCGGCGGCCCTTTTTACCCCCAACATATTGCATACCGCATTCCCCCCCAAACATGATGCAAGATTATATTAGTAAAAATAAATTCTAGATATTTTCAAATCTTATTTTGCGAATTAATTTTTGTATTAGCGTGCACAAAATAAAGACTATATTTTTAATAAATATAAAAAATTTTAAAATTTTTAAATAAAAAATTTAAACTCGAGTTAAACTTTTAATTTAAAAAAAAGCCAATTTGAAATTAATTGGAGTTTAACAGGCTCTGTAATTAAATTTTAAATTTTAAAGTGTAAGACAGGAAATAAGAGCCAAATCGCGGTGAAGTGCGTTTCCCAAAACGAAACAAATTTTTTCGTTGAATTAAAATACCTGGGAAAAGGGCCCCAATTTTTATTTGGTCGCGGTAAAATTTAAAATTGAAATAATCTCTACAAGAGTTTTAAATTCCATAAATCCCCGTTCCCCCAAGGAAATAAATGCGAGAGAAAAATATAAATACTAGTTGGGAAGAGCAATCCCCCGGGTTTTTAAAACAAAGGTCCGGGTTCGATTCCGATTCAGTGATTTTCGGATCTATTTTTTTTCTCCTACCCGAAGATATTTTTTGTTGTAAAAGTATAATTTTTATAATTTTTAAAAGAATTTTTTAAAGAATTAAACTTTTTATCGTTCGAATAGATGTAAGTGATCACTTTTTTATTTAAAAATCTAATATCAATATTCGGGTACCCATTATTATTTCACAGCTTTTTTCATATTATTCACATAGTTACAAATTAGACTTTTATTAAAAAAAAATACGAAATCTGTTTGTTCGGATTATAGGCTCTTTTACGACTATTCGAACGATCGCCAATTTTAAGCCAAAAAGTATGAGTTTTATTTTGCGTTTTTTATAAGTCTATAATTTTACAGTATGATAATTCTGTTTTTCCCAAATTTTTTAAATTTTATTGATATTTTAGCAAAGCAATTTGTATTTTTAAAGCGTGTCAGTTGAAACGTTTTTAATTATCATTTGTATTATTTTCATGCGTGAAAAAAAAATTTTTAACACCTAATCAATTAGCTCTTAAGTTGGCCTTTTAATTTAATTATAATTTAAAAAAGATATTTTTAAATACAATGGGGTAAAGGGTGCAGGTATTTAATTTTTTGTAGCACCATGGGCCCCGGGCCCAGGATTTTTTCGGGGAGGAGCAAAAAAAAAATTTTTGCACAAAAAAAAAAAATTTTTAAAAAAAATATCAAAAAAAATTTTTTGATAATTTAAAGACAAAGCCCCCTTTGCTCCCCCCGGGGCGTCCATGTATCCACCCTTTATAAATACAATAAAATATAAATATATAAATACAATAATATAAAAAAAAATTTTAAGTGCATTAAAAAAAAATTTTAAAATATATTAAAAATATAAAAAAAAAAAATTATACACTAAAAAATTAATAAATAAATAATATATATAATTATATTTATATTTGTGTTATATATTAATTTTAATAAAAATAATTTTTGTTAAAAAAAAATTTTATAATTTGTTTTTTTTTTTAAAAATATAATTACAGTGAGGACGTATGTATCATATTTTTTTGTGACTTTGGACCAAAATGGAACGTTTTCTTAACTATATGTGCTGGAGGGCTGTGTTTGCGGTAAGGCTTTTTTAAAATATTTCTTTTAAATAAAAAAACAGAATTTTTTTTTAGACTTTTAAATATTAAAAAAATAAAAATATAGAAAAAACAAAAAAAAAAAAAAAAAACAATTAAAAAAAAAATTTTTAAGCTTTCCCTTTCCACAAAAAAATTGACGTTTGATGTAAATCACCCTTAAGTCAAGTTGTTTACCGCGCATGCAAAAAAAAAACCCGGGTTTGGGGGAATTTCAACACAATTCTCGAAAGCTTAATATACAGTTTTTTTAATTACTTTGTTTCATTTAAAAACGAAGAATTTTATTTTTTGATTGTAGTTCGTAAGAAAATCTAGTAATGCAAATCGCATCCACTGAGTAGAAGAAAACTTCAAAAAAAAGGGAAATTTGTAAACTGGCAGAAGAAAAAAAACAAAGGTAATGAATTCCTCGATATATATCAACATTTTAACTAAAAAAAAAATAAAATTAAATTATATATATCCCTACATCATGTTTTTGCATTGCATGAATTTTTATGATTTTTACAACATAGTTGGGGTTTATTTTCACACTTTAAAATTTTGAAAAACTTTCAGAATGTAAAACCCAAAAAAAAAAAAATTTTTTTTAATTAAGTTTTGAAAAAAAATTTGTACAAATATCTATAAAATTTTTTTTAAATATTCGATCATATTTTTTAAAAAGGCCCCCCTATATATTTTTGTTAATCGAAAAAAAAAAAATAATGTAAAAATTTTATTTGAAAGCTTTTATAAAATTATAAAAAATTTAAAAATTTTTAAAAAAATTTGCCAAGTGATAAAGGGGAATCGATAAAAGCTGCTGGGAAAAAAAAAAATTAAAAGCTTGACGATAAAAAAAACGAAATCAAGGAGAACCCAGTGGAAAGATTGGTGGACAGAGAAAAAATAATAAAAATGGGAAACTGTTATGGGTTGCCTCTAAATATTGCAGTGATATTATACATCTATTTTTATAACATTGTGATTACTGTAGAAACTGAAATCTTTGCGCAACAAGGAAAGAAATTTAAATAGGGGAAACTACTTTGCCCCCACGTTCTCGTTGGTTTATGAACCCATCGGATATCAATTGGGCAATTTTGTCCCTTTTTAGATAACATATATTTATGGCAAGAATGTTTCCCAACAGGTTTGAGAGTTTCAAGAAGAACAGGACGTGAGGTCAAAAATTAATTATAAAAAATTTATCTAACAAAGTATAATTTTTTATTGATTGTTAATCAAAATGCTTTTTTTTATCTTTAGCATTTCCACAGATGTGTTAACGAAAACGCAAACCGCTGCAGATTTCAAAAAAAGAACAGCAGGACTCTCTTTCCAAAGGGCAAGGACATCAAAAACCCTTTATTATGTCACTGGGAGAGATGATCGATCCCCCGCGATCACTCAAATTTCCTGGCTGCCGGATCTAATGGTTTTTTTTTTTTTTAGTTTGATTTGATTTTGAATTTATAATTAGGAATATATACTTAAAAATTCCCGTTTTAAACCAATAATAACCCAAAATGCAATTTTTACATTATTTTTTTCATTAAAAACGCATTTTTATGTTTTTGTTATGTAAGTTTGCTCCTTTTGAAAGTTCCATTTTTAGATTTTAATATTATCATAAAAAAATATTTTATTATTTTACTTTCGAAATAATCGAATCAGACCCCTTACGAATTTAGAAACAAGTAGATCTGCAGGTTTTTTTAAAAAGTAAATTTTTTTATTTTTTTAAGTAATCAAGATTTTTGGAAAAACCCATGCAAAAAAATTCGTACTGCTTGAAGATATTAATAAAATTTATTTTTATAATCTTTAAAATTTTTTTATTTTTTAAAAACCCCCTTTTTATTTTCTAGACCCAGAGCATTTCTTTTAAGAGGCGGGACATTATTACAAAGGCGAAAAGGGGGACGGGGTCCAAGGGCTATTGGGTTTTGGAAAAACCCTTAACTTACATTTGATTAAACCAAATTATGAAGCATGATTAAAAATTGGGGCACCTGCGGGAAGAAAAGGGGGCCCAAAACATTCGGATGGTTTTTGTTTTTAGGGGTATTTTTCCAATTTTTTTATAAGTTTTTTTCGAAGGTAGCATATCTTTTTCTCTTTTTTTTTGAACTTTTCTGAAAAAAATGAAAATATGCACGTCAGGGGGGTTAAAACTTATCAAGAAGTTTGGGGAAAAACAGCCCCTTTTTTTATATTAATTATTTTTAACAAAATTTTAATTTAAATCTATAACTATAAAAAAAAGCTAGATTTATCAAAATTTTGCTAAAAACATAGAATTGTCTATATTTTTAAAATCTAAAAAATTTAAGTTTTTTTTCTTTTATTTAAAATATATTATATTGTTATATTTTTAATTTAAAATATTATATTTTTAAATTTTATGAAAAAAACAAAAAAACAAAAAATCGAATATTTATAAAGATGTGTTGCAGCGGATTTTAAAAAAAAAAAAAAATTTTGGGAAAATTTTTTTTAAATTCCCCCAAAAAATTTTTTCAAAATGACAAAGGGGTTTTTTGAAAATTAACGAACAATTAAATTGCTTTATTTTATACAGATAAAAGTGTACGGTACCCGCTTAAAAAAATGCGAAGTTAAACACAAAGGGAAAAATTCAATAGTCTTAATAAATTTTGCCCGAAACCTTACTAAAGCCAATTTGTATTGATTAATCTTTTCATATTTTTTATATTCAGTTATTTTTATAAAAAAAATTTTTAATATTATATTATATATATTTTTAAAAAAATTTTTTGTTTTTTTGCGTACATTTTTAACATCGTTTTAAAAAAAAAAATTTTTTAATTCTTTTTTTACCCCTTTATTAATTTGAATTTGAGGAGAAGAAGATTTTTAACCTTGGGGAAAAAAAAAATTAAGTTGTTTTGCGAAAAAGTTGATTTTTTTTATTAAAAAAGGAAATTTGTGCCACTTAGTGGAGGATTACGCGGTCGTAATGCTAAGCGGAAGTTTCCGGGCGAGGCCACGGGTGCTGGTTCCGGGAAAAAAGGCAGAGGATCCGATATGACCACTCCTAAACTACCCGCTCACGGTTACCCACTCGAGCACCCCTTTAACAAGGATGGTTACAGATATATCTTGGCAGAACCAGATCCTCATAGCGCCCTTCCGACAGGTAAAGCACTTTACGTTTCTATTATACAAAGATTTTCTTTTAGTGAATCCTTATGTTAGTCAAAGAGAAATTACAATACTATTATACTGAAAAACAAGTTTTATTTTATTTTACATTGAAGAGAAATTTTTTACATACAAAGGAATCCTATTGCTGTCCTTTTTTACCAATGATTATTTTTCTGCACGCTTTTAAAGCTATTCAGCCAAGTATAAATGGTGTATTAATTTTGCAGATTATTATACTATACAGGATGTGTCCGGTAATTCGCGCTCCATCCGTTAGGTGCAGGTAGAGCAAGTCAAACTGAGTAAAAAAGTCCTCTACCAATTTGCAAAATTTTCAATTATTAATTATAATTAATGAGAAATTAATTTATAAAAATTTGTCTATTCGCGTGTGCTACACAAACGCAAAAGATAATAACATACATAAAACCTGGACCTTCCAGTGGGCTCTTCTCACCGCGCGCCTACCACTCGCGTGGTTTGGCTAAACTTTATTAATTAATTCTCCTTTATTATTAAGAAAATCGCAAAATGGTAAAGGACTTTTTTACTAGTTTGACCTACCTGCCCCTGACGGGTGGGGCACGAGTTACCAGCCACCCTGTATATATTATATTATATTAGTATTATATACCTTGGTATATATGTGTGTGTGTGTGCGTTGCGTGCGTGCGTGCGTGCGTGCGTGCGTGCGTGCGTTGCGTGCGTGCGTGCGTGCGTGCGTGCGTGCGTGCGTGCGTGCGTGCGTGCGTGCGTGCGTGCGTGCGTGCGTGCGTGCGTGCGTGCGTGTGTGTGTGTGTTGAATTTACACTATATTAATTAGTATATACAGGGTGTTACATTTCAAAACGTACAGGTGGAACATTTCGTAAGAATGCATTTTAGAAAAAAAATGTTTTCTACAAAAGTTATTTCAAAGGGAACATAACATAGTAATATTATATAAACCTTGAATAGCACCATCAAGAGACACAAAAAATCACTTTGAATTTTTAAAATAGTATACACATACCAAACAATAGTGGTACTTACCCACCACAATAGACATAGTTATAAATAAGCAAATTACAATTATACTGACATAAATGTACTTCATGAACTAGATTCGGATTCACAATCAATATATTTCACTCTTTTAAAACAAAACTTGACAGATATGAGACATAAAATATTTAACTTTAAAAACTAGTTCAAATTTAAATCTATTCTAGGCAAACATATAAATATTAATAATAAAATAAAAGATCATACAGAGTTAGATATCGAGGTAAACAAATTAACAGAAGTAATACAAAAAGCGCAACAACTAACGACAAAAATAATTACAAAAACAAAATCAATAAGAGCTAGATAAGTTCTATACTAGAAATATATTTGTGAAAAGATTTATAACATAAATGTCATAAATTATTAAATATTATACAGAAGTAAATTCGATTCGTCGTACGTTTCGGTTGTACTTTCAACCTTCTTCAGCGAATATATTAAAAATTAAAATATAGTATAAATTAACAATAAATTATTCATCAATGTCATTATAATTAAGGGCACGCCATTAACAAAAATTATCCATTGCAAACCCATGTACAATAGAATTGTATGAAAAATTATCGATTATAAACCCATGTACAATCGTAACAAAAGTAATGAAATAAAAAAAAAAATTGCGCCAAGTGAAAGTAGAAACTTGTACCAGTGGAAAATTAAAGTTGCAGACATATATAGAGTCGTATAATGAATCAATAAAAATTTAAATTTGCAAATGTAGAATTGTACCATAAAAAAACTTATCTTTTTAAAAAAAAGATAAACAAGATGCCAAGTCCATGCGCCATGTGAAAAAGTGTTAAACAAAAAAGTATTTTTAAGTAAAAAAATCTATCAATTGACAAAAATTTATGTTCTAAAATTAATATCTCTACAAAAAGTAATGTCCAATTATTGCGCGAATAAATAAACATTTTTATAAAAAATTAAAATTTAAAAACTTATGCAAATTTAAAATTAATATAAAATAAAAAGAAATAAAAAAATTTTAGTTAAAAAAACTGGGCGCGCTGCTAAATAATATTCTAATGATATTAAAATTAAATTGTTACTTTTAAACTCATTGCAGCGCGCCCAGTTTTTTTTAACTAAAATTTTTTATTTCTTTTTATTTTATATTATTTTAAATTGCATAAGTTTTTAAATTTTAAGAGTTTAACTAGGCTCTGTAATATATAAATATAAATTTAACATATATAAGATAGGCAATAAGAGCCAAATCGCGGATGACAGTGCGTTATTCTAAACGAAACTAAATTTTTTCGTTAGAATTAAATACCTGTGCACACAAGGCACCAAATTTTTACTTGGACACGGCCAAGATATAAAATTGGAATAATCTCTACAAGAGATTTTTAATTCCATGTATCCCCTATTCCCCCTAAAGAAATAAAGTGCGAGAGAAAAATATAGATCCGAAAGTCGCAGAATCGGGAATCGAACCCGAGACCTTTCGCTTGCCGGGCGACTGCTCTTCCAACCATTTAAATTTTAATTTTTTATAAAAATGTTTATTTATTCGCGCAATAATTGGACATTACTTTTTGTAGAGATATTAATTTTAGAACATAAATTTTTGTCAATTGATAGATTTTTTACTTAAAAATACTTTTTTGTTTAACACTTTTTCACATGGCGCATGGACTTGGCATCTTGTTTATCTTTTTTTTAAAAGATAAGTTTTTTTATGGTACAATTCTACATTTGCAAATTTAAATTTTTATTGATTCATTATACGACTCTATATATGTCTGCAACTTTAATTTTCCACTGGTACAAGTTTCTACTTTCACTTGGCGCAATTTTTTTTTTATTTCATTACTTTTGTACGATTGTACATGGGTTTATAATCGATAATTTTTCATACAATTCTATTGTACATGGGTTTGCAATGGATAATTTTTGTTAATGGCGTGCCCTTAACTGGTCGCCTTTTTTTACCTTTTTTTTAAAGGTGAGTTTTTTAGAGATTATATCATTCATTGTTGTATATGATAAGCATCTTTAAATAAATAAGCAAATTCACATTTTTCTGGCATTTTCTTATTTTAGGTACATATATATCCAATAATTAATATACAAAATTAAATATTATTCATCACAACAATTTGTATCAAAATAATATATTTTTAAAAATTTATTTAAATTTATTTAATCATTTTTATCATTGTGATTGTAGTGGCAAGGATTTTATTGCTCAGTGTCATTGCAAGCATCTGGCCTGTATATACCATAATATATTGTGTAATACATTGGCTAAGTATGACAATATGGATTTTGATAGATTCCCATGGAATATTGGAATTTTGTCGGACTTGCAGTCATCCACCACATATGCAGCCTACAATTAAAGAACGCATTTATTCCATATTATTTGCTTCCGTTATTGGCATAGTGCACATTTTTATATATCTCAATGCTGTAGATAGCAAAACATTTTGAAAACATCTATCTTTCTATGTTATCTGCTTTTTTGAAAATATTGCAGCAAATTTATTATGGCAATATGCTTGTTCTCCTGCAGTTAAAGAGGCTTAGTACTTTAATATAATCTTTATTATTTGTATCATTTCCTTTTTCTTGGGAATTACAGCAATGCTTTTGTACTATATTGTCTTGCATCCCTCAAAAAGACAACATACTTCAAACGCACCAGTTCAAGCAATGTAACTTTGATATTTATTTACTTTAAAAAATGAGAGATAAACTATACAATATGCAATTAACCTTATCTTATGACTTTTATAAATCTTATGATAAAATCTAACTCTCTCTTAATCTTTATTATGAAAAGAATCTCGGTATTATATGAAATAATTTCATTGTAATTAATAGTTTAACTTTCAAAAATTTTGCAAAATAAAATAACTCATACATTGTATTTCTACCATATATATAAAAAAAGATAGGTAAATATAAATAAATAAATATATATTTATGATATACAATAAATAAATATATATTTATATTTATATATATATATATATATATAAAATGTTGGATTTTTATTATATATATATAATTTCAAAAAATCTTTTTTATATGCTATTGAATTTTAATACATACAATTTTGATTATATGTATTTTAATTGATTATATTTATAAGTATTTTTATATTATCTTAAAAAGACTGCATAGAATTATTTGTGCGACACTCTTATATGTATGTATAATTAATAGGGACCAACTACACATTTTTTTTTCCACTGAATAAAAACAATCTCAATATTAAAATTAAATTATAAAAAAGATACTGTGATATTTTATTGATGAGAAATGTACATTTATAATTGTATTAAATACAAAAATAAACATGCCATGAATTACTATATATACATATTTTCATAATTATCAAACTTAAAAATATAATATTGTTACCAAAGAAGAAAGCACTATTTAAAAACTCTAAAAGTTCATAATTTGTTAAATTAGTAATTAAATACTGCATTTTGTATAATTTTTAAGCTTTATTCTTTTATTTTTCTTTATTTAATTGAATAGATATTAACATCCAATGTAGCATACAGATTAAATTAACAACCAAAAAAATAAATCTTAACTTTGAAATATATTTTTGTTTCTTTTAAATATCAATCAACTGGATTTTGTACTACTATTAATATGAATTCTTTATCTGGTGCCATCATAATTTTATGTTTTTTGCTACGTATGCGCAAGAAAGTTAAATCATTTGTTGGATTCAAGTCACGTACGACAGAACGAACTTTATCTGACAATTGACTTATCAAACCTGCGTATTGAACTGTTGTCGTATTATCTAATGTTGACTTTATAGGAATACCTAAAACAAATATAATTTTATAAATTTTTGTTTACAACTACAAGTAAATCATGTCAATGATCTCATGTAATACCTTCTGCATTCACCACTATTGTTCCAACTACCCTTTTATGAGACTGAATTTGTTTCATAGTTTCTTCAACCTCTTATAAATTATTTCATCGAAATTTATTAATAAAATTTTTATTTTAAATATTCCAATAACGGAAGCAAATCATATGGAATAAATGCGTTCTTTAATTGTAGGCTGCATATGTGGTGGATGACTGTAAGTCCGACAAAATTCCAATATTCCATGGGAATCTATCAAAATCTATATTGTCATACTTAGCCAATGTATTACACAATATATTATGGTATATACAGGCCAGATGCTTGCAATGACACTGAGCAATAAGATCCTTGCCACTACAATCACAATGATAAAAATGATTAAATAAATTTAAAATAAATTTTAAAAAATATATTATTTTGATACAAAGTGTGTGATGAATAATATTTAATTTTGTATATTAATTATTGGATATATATGTACCTGCAATAAGAAAATGCCAGAGAAATTGTAAAATAGTTCCTATAGCACTGATATTAGATTTATCTTGTTAAGCTAATCGAATGCTGCGATGATAACTAGCCATTGCCCAACCCATGCTCACAAGTGAGCTGATAATGCTACCTGCTTGATGTACAACTGAAAAAAATATAGAAGCTAATTAAGAAAATTATTAAAAATATATGCATACTCATACATAGGCATTTATATAATTGAAATATTATTGAAATAATAGCAAAATATCTGATTTTGTATCACAGACTGTAAACTTGCACATAAATTATTATGACAATAAATTTGCAAATAATAACATTAAAATTGAATGTAAAAATTGAAATTGAAAATTGAAAATATCTAACGCCGCACGCTGTCAATATAGCGGAGGGCAACTATCGCCGTCTGTTGTAAAACGTGCGAGATGGACATTTCCAATACATGCATCTATTCATGTGTTGTGTACGTGTAATATATGTGTGCGCATGTGTTGTATACGTGTGAATACGTGTAGCACGATACTACTATGTTTGCGTGATGATAATAATGATGACGGGGACGTTTCTTAAAAGAAATTTTTCATATTTCGACTTTGCAATTATATATCTCTGCTTACAAATCACGTAGAGCAAAAATAAAGACACTTTTATTATATAATTCAAACTCAATCTATCGATTAAGTCTAGTATAAACTCGATTGCTTCAGCCGTTATTGAGAATTCGAAATATTATAAAGACTCAAATGTCCGACTCGCGTTAAGATACACGGTGTCTCGGCTACGCCCTTAACTGGTCGCGAGACACTACCGTGTCTCTTGATAAAAATAGACGGAGTCAATTTATATGCTAACAATCGAGATCAACGCATTTATAAAGCAAGATATAACACTTTGACTTAACAAATTGAATAAATATATCAAAGTACACAAAGATCCTATTCCTAAGGTTTCAAACACCAATGTGATATATAAGATAGACTGTAAAGAGTGCAATGCATCGTATGTTGGTCAGACTAGTAGGAAATTATCTACTAGAATATCTGAACATCGATCTAATATACACAGAAATGTAAAAAAATCCGTAATCACTGACCATAGATTAAAACATAATCATGAATTTTGTTGGGACGATGTAAAAATACTTGATAAAGAATCTCAATATAATAAAAGATTAATTTCAGAGATGATATTTATAAAAAGGCAAAATAATAGTCTCAATTTAAAAACAGATATTGATGGTTTGCCAGTTGTGCGGTCGTTTCTCTGAGAGTTAAAAATCATACGTTATTGTTACCTCGAGCTATTAACATCTGTAAGCCTCCACGTCACAATACAACATCTTACTCGATTTAACTGTAAGTCCATTTTCATTAATTTACTTATCTTCAATGTTAATTTTTTTTCGTATACTTATGATTTTATAGACATATTAACAATGGCTGTTATTGAGATTCGCAACCGACCTCCTAACAGAACAATTAGCGAGAGATCTGTTTCGCGACAATTACATATAATGACGTTGTGAGGAATAGAATATATACTAAAAAATGCTCTTGCTTTATAAATGCGTTGATCTCGGGTGTTAACATAAAAATTTACTCCGTATATTTTTGTTATAATGACATTGATGAATAATTTATTGCTATTTATACTAATATTTTAATTTTTAATATATTCGCTGAAGAAGGTTGAAAAAGACAACCAAAACGTACGACGAATCGAATTTACTTCTGTATAATATTTAATAATTTATGTTATAAATCTTTTCACCAATATATTTCTATTATAGAACTTATCTAGCTCTTATTGCCTTTTATTTGTTGATTAAAAATTTTCTAAAGAGCTGTTATAAATTATATTAAAAACAAATCATATTAAAAATTTTACTCGATACTATTTTAAATCAAATAAAATATAAAACAAAATAAGGAAAATATGGCAAAAAACAAGATTGAACAAAAATAGAATTTTACTAAATAAAAATATCACGTAAAATCAGAGAGGATATAGTAAAATACAGAAATGACATTTGGAATAATAAATTACAAAAATTAAGTGCAAAAAAGTTCCATCTGGAAAATGATTAAATCATTAAAGAAATCTTATGAACCCATAGCTACCTTAACCAATAACAATATAACATATCACTAATATATGTTCAAAAAGCTAACATATTAGCAGAACATTACGAACAGATATTTAAACTAGCATATTTTTCTTAAAAATGGAAAACTACGTATATAATACCAATCCATAAATCAGGTAAAAATAAAACATTACCAATCAGTTATAGACCGATAAGCCTCTTAGCCACGTTAAGCAAAGTAATGGAAAAAATATTAAATAGACTACAAAAGCATGCCGAAAATAACAAACTTACAAATAAGCATCAATTTGATTTTAGGAAAAAACGCAACACAGTACAACAAATAGTAAAAATAGTAAATGACATACGAGTAAATTATAATAAAGTAAAAAATAACGTAACAGTAATGTTACTCTTAGATACAGAAAAAGCCTTTGATAAAGTTTGGATGGATTTGTTATATAAAATGCTGGAACAAAAATACGCGTTTTATATGATCAAGTTAATACATTCATATATAAATAATAAAACATTTCGAGTAACAATAAATAATAGTAAATCTAAAACGAAAATAATAAGGGCAGGTGTATCATAAGGCTCAGTTTTCGGTCCGATATTATTTAATATATTTTTGAATGATATGCCGGAATTTCCTAAAACCAAATTAGCAATGTTCGCTGACGACACGGCAATATACACACTCTTTTAGCGCAATAGTAGCGGCAATACAAATACATATAAACATTCTTGAACATTATTACAAATTATAGAAAATACCACTTAACGCAGATAAAACAGAAGCAATTATTTTTACTAGAAAATACAAAAACACGAATTTTTACACCGATTACATTGTATAAACAATCAATTCAAATTAAAAGTTCGGTAAAATATCTCGGCATGCATTTAGATAGTAGATTGACAGTAGATAAACATAAAGTTCATATAAGCAAATCAATTCAAAGAGCATATGGGACCATGGGACAACTATTATTCACTTATGGCTAAAAACTCTAAATTAAGTATTACAAATAAAAGACTCATATATGTAGTAATTTTGAGACCGATATTGTTATATGCGGCTCTGTCTGGTGCTCAGCAGCTCCTACAAATATTAAACTGTTACAATCGTATTAAAATAAATGTTTACGATTAATTTTAAGGACAGATATGAAAAAATCAAAAACTTACAACTTTCAAATATAAGCCTAATACAAAACCACATTGATGAAATCGGTTCAAGATTCTACACAGAACAAATAAATAATGGAATTGATTTGGTTAAAGAAATAATGTGTCTCGACAAAGCAACTAGACCAAAGAAATGGTTGTATAAATTAGCGTATGAAGAACTCGATATACCTGACGCAGAATGTATTTATAGTTGACGTTTATTTATTATTTATAGTATATTTATATATCATTTAAGTTAGGAAATAGGTTTGAGCAAATAAAAAGAAAAACGAATATTGTAAATAACATTTAAGCGAAGACGAACATATATTTGTATTATTTATAAGAAGCTGAAGGTTAAGCCATGAGGCAGGAATTTCAATTTATACTGTAACAAATATTTCATCTGAATGATTTTCATTTATTGAATATGTAACTCAATCAAAATGAATAAAGTTCTATTAAAAGTAAAGTAAGTTTTCGTCCGATCACATGACGAAGTCATGGTCTTACATAAGACCGTGACTGAAGTTAACTAATGTTGGGCATGGTTAGTACTTAGATGGATGACCACTTGGGAATACCATGTACTGTTGGCATTTTTTTTGCTAATTCAAAATTTTAAGGGAATCTTACAACCCGGTTTTACCGAAACTCAAAGTTGGATTCGATCTCTAATCTTTTTACTGACTGTACAGATTAAAAAATAAATCCTTTTTTATAGTTAAAGTACTAATAATAGCAAACGATAGGCGCTATAATTTCATGTAAAAAACTTTAAAAATATTAGAAAAGAATATAAAAAAGTAAATTTTTATGTATGATAATGCTTTATAATAAATGTATAAATTATTATTATAAATTATAAATTATAAATTATAAATTATAAATGTATAAATTATTGTAATATCTTAAAATGATAAATTATGATATCACCAAGCAATGGTTTCTAATATTAATTTATATAATTTTTCAATTATTTTAATTTGTGTTTAGGAATTTGACGAGAGCAGCGACTGGGCTGGTAAACCTATACCTGGATGGCTGTACCGTGCTCTCAGCCCGAGTACAGTATTACTTGCATTACATGATCGCGCGCCACAGCTCAAAGTCGCTGAAGATAGATTGGCGGTCACTGGGGAAAAGGGATATTGCATGATAAGAGCCACACATAGTAAGAACCTTATAAATTTGTAAAGACACAGCTGACGATAGGATTAAGTGGAAGCAGATTTGATTTGTTTGCATAGTTTGAATTTTCTATGATTAGAAAGAAATTCCTATTTGCCTCTGCATTTCAAATATTTAAAAATGTTTGCTGTGACTTGTCTGTATAAATATCTTCAATAAATTTACAAATATCTTATAGGTGTAAGCAG
This sequence comes from Nylanderia fulva, assembly GCF_048542155.1. Lineage (NCBI taxonomy): Eukaryota > Metazoa > Arthropoda > Insecta > Hymenoptera > Formicidae > Nylanderia > Nylanderia fulva. The sequence continues at coordinate 277,249 of NW_028189708.1, read as the reverse complement.
AGGCACTTGGTACTGGGAGGCCACCATTGAGGAAATGCCGGAAGGATCAGCGACAAGACTTGGATGGGGACAAGAATACGCGAACTTACAAGCTCCACTTGGCTACGATAAGTTCGGTTACTCATGGAGATCAAGGTATTCATACAAAGTGGGGAAAAAGTATGGAAACCTTGAAAAATCTCGAAAAATATAAGTTTATAGAAAAATGTGTCCTCTAAAAGTTGTAAGGCTTAAAAAAAACCTATTTACTAATCTTATTAGTTTGACCTTGAAGAACTTTGCCAAGATCAGGGCAAAGTCATCTTGAATTTTTTAAATGAAACCATTTATCATTGCATATTCTTGTAGCTTATCTCAAGAGCTTTCCAAAACTTTATAACAAAAAATTTTTTTGTTAAGTACTTTTTGAGTTATAAAGGTTTGAAGTTAACCATTTTTTAATGTAAAATGTAAAATATCTTGTAAAATATTTTGTGAATTTTTGAGATAGTATATTGTTAAGGTAAAAGAATATTCATTGTACAATATTATGATATAGGAAGGGTACGCGATTTCACGAAAGTCGCGGCAAACATTATAGCAACGGATATAGCGAGGGTGACACATTGGGCTTCCTCATTATTCTTCCAAACACACATGATGCATCACACATTCCAAATACTTATAAAGATAGAGTGAGTATATTGTACCAATATAAAAAAAATTTTTTCTCTCTCTTTCTGGTCTTAACCCCTTGAGTGTCAGGCAAGAAAAACGTTTGTGTGTCAAGGATGCTATCAATGACATAAACTTAGAAATATAAAGTAAGTCACTTTTCCGGGGGTTTTTTGTGGTGCCGATCAGAAATCCGAGGTCAGAATTTCAAAATTCAAAATGGCGGATAATCTCAAACATTTTTTAATTCCCTATATTGCTAATTATCGATTTAATTTTAGATTTTTAGTATGAAAAAATGTTTTAGGTCGGATCTACAACAGGTGTGGTAAGCTCTAAGTTTTAAGAAAATCACCAATCACAGTCAAGAATGAAGGGAATAATTGACTGTGATTAATCAATTTCTTAAGGCTTACAGCTTACTACACCTGTTGTAGATCCAGCCTTATCTGATACATTGTACCGGTTACTTGAAAAATAAAATAACTTTTAAACTATACTAATTTTGAAGAATTATTATCCGCCATATTGGATCCGCTTCAATTTCTAAAATCCGACATTAAACTTATAATCAGTGATCTCAAAAACATTAAAGTATGTATTATCAGTTCACTTGCTGCACTGCAAAAGTTATTTATTGGCGTTTAATAAAATATGCGGATTTTTCCATCATGAAGCACTTTTGGCCAGTTTTATTTTGGCGGATTTTTCATTGACACTTAAGGGGTTAATATTCTACATATAATTTATATATATATATATATATATATATATATATATATATATATATATACACACGCGCGCGCGCGCACACACACACACACACACACACACACACACACACACACACACACACACACACACACACACACACACACACACACACACACACACACACACACACACACATATATATGCTTTTATAGAAATACCTAAACATTTCCTTTGTTTTTTTTATTCCAAAATTAGCCCTTAGTGAAATTCAAGAGTCACTTATATTACGAGGAGAAAGACCAAGTGCAGGAAGCTTTGAAAGCTCTACGACCTCTAAAAGGCAGCAAGATCGTGTACTACAAAAACGGAATCAATCAAGGCGAGGCTTATATAGACATTAACAAAGGCGCTTATTATCCTGGAATTTCGATCTATAAAAGCGCAACAATTTCCGTGAATTTTGGGCCGAATTTTAAGTGTCCTCCAACCGATACTACATTCAGAGGCGTAAGTATATTATTCACATTCTCCTTCTAAGAAAGCATATTATATTGATTTATTGCATATTATTGTCTTTTCGAAAGTCTCGAAGTATTGTTGCCTCTTTTCTGCGATGATTGATTCTGTCACAGCATTTACTTCGTGAGCGGTTGTCATTGCATATTTTGACAGTTGTATGTATCGAGGGGTTAGTGTAGCGATAGTAATGTATATTAAAGGATTTGGTGTAATAGTTAAAATCTGATAAATGTTTATTATTTTTATGACTGAGCGGTTTCGACTACAGTTTCTCAGTTAGAAAGAAAAATAGAAATTCGGTGAATTAAAATTATGTATTTTAGAAATTCAGTTAATTTAGATTATGTACATAATGGAAATTCAAGAATTAAAATTATATACCTAATAGAAATGTAACGAATTAATGTACATAATTTTATTTTTGAATTTTTATTGTATACATAATTTTAATTTTTTAATTTCCATTATGTTTTAAATGGCGATTCGCCGAATTTTTACTATGTACAATACATAACTACTCTTGAATTTCTATTATGTTATAATTTCAATTGGCCGAATTTCTATTAGGTATTTCAGTTATTTACATAATTTCAGTTATTTACATAATAGAAATACGGCGAATTAAAATTATCTGCATAATAGAAATTCAAGAATTAAAATTATATACATAATGGAAAATAAAAAATTAAATTTATTTACATAAAAGAAGTACAACGAATTAAAATTACGTTCGTAATAAAAATTAGGCGAATTAAAATTATGTATATAATAGAAATTCGAGAATTTAAGTTATGTACATAATTGAAATTCGACAAATTAAAATTATGTACACTCGCGGAGAAAAAGTTTGTTTAGCGCGCGCGTGTTATCTAGTTTTACAAAAACCTTACGCATAGCGAGAGTAAGTACCATTTTTATAGTTTTACAAGGTGTCCCATAGGAAATCGCTGAAACTAGTCAGTAGTCATTTTTTAATGCATGCAGTTATTGAGAAATCAAAAATTGTGTTGGGAAGAGGAAAGTCTGCAGTTTTTAATGGATATAAATAAAATATTTATGTACCAATTTATTTTATTAATAAAAAGTAATGAAAAAAGTGCTAATAATCACATAAACTAATGATAAATATTTTCAACAGTGCCAGATTTAATAGCAGCTATTAAAACGATCGTCAATAACATTAAAAATGATATGTTAGAAAAAGTTTTTATGAGTTTTTATAAAAGAACAGAATTTTGTACAAATTCAAACTGTGTGCACTTCGAAAATATTTATCATTAGCTTACATATGTGATGTTAAAAAATGACAGCTAATTGGTTTCAGCAATTTCCTATGGGATACCCTGTATGTTATGTAAAATAAACGTAATAAAGCGTGAATTATTGGATTTGCATACATTAGAAAACTTCTAATTGGTTCTCCAGTGGAAGATTCCAAAGCAATAGTCGATATTTAAATATGTACTGATGAGATTTTCTTCGAGATAGGGAAAAATATAGAAACTTTCGGTGATTCTGAACAATATCAATTCTTGCTGACAAAAATATCTTTGTTACAGATGCACGAGAAGGCAGAAGAGGCGATAGCCGAGCAATCCATGGCGGACATGCTTTATCTCACCGAGAACGAAGGCAAACTAAGACTAGATACATTTGTATTATGACATTAGTGTATTCTTTTATTTTCCCTTATTTTTATTCTATATTATGGATCTGATATGCTGATACGCATATACAGTGTTTAACGCAGCAACACGTGATTTACACTCCAAAAATTAATTTTTGGTTTCTTATTATACTTATAAACATACCCCCCCCCCCCCCATACACACACAATTCGCATACATTTATAAAAATTTTTTTATTTTTGGTACATGGAAGAATCTAAGAGACAAAGGTAAAAAGGAGACTACTAAATCTCATCAATGATATGTAATTCTTTGCATGCATACAAAATTTGCGCCATATAGTTTATTATATTTTTATCTAAAATGCTGTAACTAAAGGAATAAAAGTTACAGCAGTATTATCTCTAGAAAAATAACTCAATTGATATCTTTTGAGAAAGTGAATCCTAATGTTAAAAATATAAAGCTTCATATATTGAACAATTTCTTAAATTCTTCTTTAAAAAAATCATTATATTGAATTATGATTTATATAATTTAATTATTTTATCATTTTGTTATTCTGTTTTAAATTTACAAATTTAAAAAATTATTATATATATATATATATATATATATATATATATATATATATATACATGTAGAGCATATGTATGCATGTGAAAGATCTCATTTAATATAAAATAAAATATGTATATATTACTTATGTAAATCACAGTAAAATATACGTTTATTATATGCATGTTTATTACAGATATTGCATAATTTATTTTTATAGCCTATTATTTTTTAATTGATGATTAAACTATTAAATAACTTTATTTTCCGAAACCACCTCTGCAAGTAGGACTCGTGGTCACTATTTTGCTGCTTGCTTCCCATTGCTCTGGTGTTTTCGCCTTAAACATACATTGCATCTATATAAAAATTTGATTTTAGTTGAGTATCAAATGGAGCATAATTTATTTTTTGAACTAGTACAAAGACTGATTAATGATCAATCGTCATTACTTACTACTATTGATAAAGCATGTACGCCTTCTTGCAGTTCCACTTGTAATAATTCATGTATCATTCGGTGTCTCTATATTAATAATTCAGATTTTTTAGATTATTTATATTATTTAAAGTAATACTCTATAAAATCTTGTATATTGATATATATATATATACATATATATTGTATTAATGCAGATCCATTTAAACAAAACTATAACTTTATAACTTTTTATGCAGCATATTGTCAGAAATAGATTTATATAAAAAAAACTATGATAATGCTATTTTAAAAAATTAAGATGAACTTTGAATGATCTTGAAAAAAATCATTCAAGGGCATTTTTAGCTCACGACATTATGTCTTCGAAATCCTGCAATTTTGTTCTAAAACGCCATAATTTTCAAATATTTACCTGCTAAAATTAAGAATAAATTATGATTTATATATATGTGTGTGTGTGTGTATATATATATTGAATATATATATATGATAAGAATATATATATATACACACACACACACACATATATAAATCATAATTTATTCTTAATTTTAGCAGGTAAATATTTGAAAATTATGGTGTTTTAGAACAAAATTGCAGGATTTCGAAGACATAATGTCGTGAGCTAAAAATGCCCTTGAATGATTTTTTTCAAGATCATTCAAAGTTCATCTTAATTTTTTAAAATAGCATTATCATAGTTTTTTTATATAAATCTATTTCTCGCAATATGCTGCATAAAAAGTTATAAAGTTTTAGTTTTGCTTAAATGAATCTGCCTTAATTTTTTAAATATATATAGATTCTATTCATTTTTTGATAATCTTACTTGAATATTTTTATGCACAAAATAATGGAGGGAATCAATTGATTGTAAAGAAAATACTTAGTTGTTTTTGAGAAAAAGTAATTTACAACTATATATTGATTTCTAAAATAAATCATTACGTAAATAAAAATTTATGTTTTTATTATTTTACTTTATTTCCTTCTTATATTTTATATTCTCATGATTAACCAAAATCAAAATTTTTCAAATTTGGCTTTAAAACAAACTTTAGCAAAATATTTAATAAATATTCAATAAACACAAAAATCTTTAATAATTACCTCAATTAATAGCTTCTTGTTAAATTTTTCTGATACAACCACTACCTTAAAATGCGTTTCGGAGCCTTTGGGAACATTATGCATGTAAGATTCATTAATGACGTTACAATACAGAGGTTTCAATATAGTTTCCAGTTTTTTCCTAATTGAATTTTCTATCGGGCCATTCAATATTGCTTTAGCACTCATTGTATCTTCTAAATGTAATGCACTATAATCTATAACGTTTTTATTTAATTTACATTCATGTTTATACAAGTAATATGTATTAGATAAACAAATGTTTATATAGATTCAAAGGAAACAGAATGCAAGTATGTACAAATTGCATGTAGTTATGGCAATCAATATTAAGAAATCTACATCAGTATACAGGAGTGAAATTTAAAGCGTAAAATGTTATATACAATTCTTCGAATAAATTATTCTATTGTACGCATAAAGAAAAAATATGTAATTATAAAATATTTATAACAACAATGAAGCAATAATAAACAAAAATCATTGTACGCTTAAAGAATAAGTACATAATTATAAAATGTTTATAATGATGAAGCAATAATAAACAACACTCAGAGTTGGATAATAACTAGTTATAATTAGTTAAAAGTTAAAAAGTTATTAACTTTTGTTAGTTTAGTTAATATAAAATGTATCAATTTTTAACTTCAAATAGTTATTTTTTACCTTAAACTTATTAACTTTTTTCCTAAGTTTAATTTTTTTTATCTCTGAATACCATTATATTGTTTCTTTTATAAGTTATAAACGTATTATTTTTAAAGTATTATTAATTTTTGTTCATTTGTCATTAATTGTAGTTACTAAAAAATATATTTCTATATAAAAATCAAAATTTCTTTGTTATTATAAATTTAAAAAGAATTAACAAACAAAATTTTAATTCAATGTTTTTAAAAATTACCTTTTAATTTAACTTCAGTTAATTTGATCTTAACTTAACTTTAACCAAGTTAATTTTTATTTATGTGCAAACTTTTAACTTATTAATTTTATATAAGCAACCAACTTTTAACGTAACTTAGTTTTACAAAATCATTAATAACATATGAACCCTGACAAAAATACAAAATCATTATTGTACAAAACTTCCATCGATTTAGTTAAATAATTATAAATTAGTTTATAATTTAACTTTATTTACACAAGGTAATATAAAACACTTTTAACTGTGTACTTACTTTTTCTACATATCAATTTTCGTAAAAATCTTGTTTTATGCATTTATTTATTTATATATTGCATTTATTTATTTATATATTGCATTTATTATTTATAATTATTTATCCTATTTTCAATATACAGCACCTCAGAACAAATATATATATATTTTTTTTTCAAAAAATATCAGATTTTTATATATACAAGAAATACAAGAATCCTATTAATTCACGAATGCAGATCTCCATTTTTATAAAACCCGTATTACACTACAGATTTGTGCGATTTAGATTAGGTTAGAACTGAAGATCGTGATCGACCAATTAGAGCAAAGAAGATTGCATTCTTATTGGTCAATCCGAAACCACCCATAGTAGCAAACTGGTGTTATTAAACGTCAAAATGACATGAATTTGACGTCTAATGACGTAATCGATGTCAAAATGATGCCATTTTGATGTTTAAAGGTACCTTTTCATGCTGTCGCTCGACGCTCGTTTTCTGCGATGTGATGACGTCATGTAAGTCGCTAGCGACGTGAAATGTAGTTCGATTTTTCCAACTACAAGCGATATTAGCGAGCGATAAAGATTTGAATGGATATCGAAATGGTAAGTATAATAATATTGTTTGATGAATATAATAAACATGTACATATATATTATTATAAAAATATTATTATTAATATTAAGGGGATGCTGGAGCTGTGCAGAGACTTTTGTTGTACATAACCTTGAATATGAGCAAATTTGCTTCATGTAAAAATTCTACAGTTTGTTATGCGCAAAATAAGAGCCAGCGTATGCGAAGGTTGTACAAAATTTTAAGTACATTTTTCTTTTTTTCTAGGCTTTTAACCTTAGTTCCAATTGCACGATATTGTTCAGATATGTTGTCTCGTGCATACGCTGACTCTTATTTTGCACATAACACAAACTGTAGAATTTTTACATGAAGCAAATATTGCTCGTGTTCGAGATTATATACGACAAAAGTCCCTGCACAACTCCAGCATCCCCTTAATTAAGGACATTATTATGTCTTTAACATTATAAGTAAACATAAATTGAGAAAGGTCAATTTCGAGCAACACTTTAACATATCTTGTTTTACATATAAATATAAATCTGTTATTTTTAATCATATAAGTTATGTCAGTAATAATATTTTATGTAACGTACGCAAAAAAACATTGAAGTAAATAAAATATTTGTTATATAAGATATTTTCTAAAATATTTTTTGTAGTCTCGTGTTCAAACGTGTGGATTATGTGAAACCATATGTAATGAGGACGAAGTACCCAGCCATGAGTGTCTTCAAGGATATTCTAATTTCATTACAGATGATAATTTGTACTTTTACCCTGTATTAGGTATTTTATATATATATATATATATATATATATATATTTTACTTAAGTTAATTACAAAAATTATTAAATCTGATGTTTTTTTAATAATGTTTTTTTAGACGATGGAGAAACTATTGTTAGAAGAAGCTTGACACAGGACGCTGAAACAATAGCATCTGTACCTTTTCATGGTGATAATCAAGGTCAAATAAATGTAATAAATTCTTGAAGTTTTAAAACATTATAAATGAGAAGTTATACATATTATGTTTGTATGATATACATTTTATTTTTTGTTTCAGAGAATATTTGATCCATTAATAATAATAGAAATTCCAATCAAAAGAGCGCAAAGGAAAAACTGTCACTTGAGGAGGAGGAGATGCTAATATTAGAAGTCCAATGCAGAGAACCACTATGGAATTTTAGATTACCTCTCATTCAAAGAAATTGCAGAATTACAAGAGCTTTGTGGGAAGAAGTTTCTCAAACTTTTAATGGTTATATAAATGTCTATTATTTATAATATTAAAAAAATATGCTGAGTGTTTCGCGGGTTTTATCTCCGTGTGTAAGTTCATCCTTGGATACTATCCAAGCATCCATAGCATCCAAGGATGAACTTACACATGGAGATAACCCGCGAAACACTCAGCAAACTTGAAGATAGTACCCGTGGAAGCCTCAAGAATTAAAAAAAATATATTAAAACAGAATGTTTTTACAGGGAAATTAAGCGCAGCTGGATGTAAAAGCAAGTTCAAGAATTTTCACGACACTTATAGGAGACTTGTGAACGCTGAGAAACTACCAAGTGGATCTGCTTCCAAAAGCAACATGAGCAAATGGAAACATTATAAAAGTATGGAATTCCTTCGAGATAGTTGCTTACAGAAAAGGTTAATAATGCATTTGTATGATTTCATTATTTTTAATACTAGAAAATTATTTTTGTATTAATTTTTTTATATAAAATAATAAATTTTATTTCTTTACAGTACGATTTCTAATATTAACGATGGAGACAGCAACAGTATTATCGAGAATGATAATGAATTAGATTGCCAAGATGCGAATATGTTAGAAGTTACTAATAATGAAGATAGTCAAGATACGAGTATATTAGGAAGTATTGAATAATTATCACAGTTTATTTTAAAATTTTGAAATTAGAAGAAAATGGTTTTTAAATTATTTTTTTTTTCAAGATCATGTAAGAAAGAGAAGGCGAGCAGAGTCACAAAACAGTTACTTAGAACGTATAGCAGACGCTTTATGTCAACCACCTCCTGACATTGTTCTTCCACCACCCCCTCAAGAAGACCATATAGATGCGTTCTTAAAACTGTTTGGTCATAACTTAAGAAAGTTATCGCCAGAAAAACAAAATGGATGGATGCAACGATATTTAAATATGTCTTACGAAATGTTAAAAGAAAACCAAAGATATTAATGAAATATTAACTTAAATATTAAATTAGCTTAACAAAAATTTTGTACTTTAAATTAAACTTAGTTTTTATTTAAATTATGGAGATAATAAAGCGTGAAATTATATTTTGTTTTATGTGTTAAATACAAAATTTATTAAAATGTTAAAATTACATACAAAATACAGTATAAACGTTATAAAATGAAATATTTATTCCTTTGTTTATCAACAGTGTTGAAATTGCCAAGGTATTGCTCCCTCGCTATTAAAGTATTCACAAAAGTCATCCCGAATTCTTGCAGCTTTCCGAGAACTGTTATTTGTACTACACCTTCTTATATCTTGAAAAGCAGAATTAATGTCTATATTTCTCCTCCAGAAACCTTCTATTAAACCATCGCAACCATCTCGATCAACCATGTTTTCAGTGATATATTCATTGACTCCAATATCTTGTATACGAATATAATTATGAAGACACACAATAGCTTGTACTATTTTCATTGCTGTTTCAATTGAACAATTTATTGGTCTTCTTAAAATTCTCCATTGACTTGATAAAATGCCAAAAGCATTTTCAATGGTCCTCCTTGCTCGACTAAGACGATAATTGTAAATAATTTTGTCCTGATTCAAACCTTGTTTTCCTGGGAAAGGCCTCATTAAATACTCAGTAAGTGGAAAAGCTTCGTCTCCAACTAGCACGTAAGGCATAGAGTTTCCTTCGAAATAAAATGGTTTTGGATCAGGTACATTCATTTCATTGGTTCTGAATTTTTGGCCAAGAAAGGAGTCTCTAAATATTCCACCATCACTGCGACGTCCATAGGCTCCAATATCCACAAAAGTAAAAATATAGTTTGCATCACAAACAGCAAGCAAAACAAAACTGTGACTGTTTTTATAATTAAAATATGATGATCCTGCATTTTCAGGACACTGAAAAAAATAATATAGTGATTATTTTAAAAATAAAAGTCCTCTAAAAATAAAAATCTATTTTAAATTTTTTCAGTAACTTACTTGAATAACAACATGTTTACCATCAATAGCTCCTATACAATGGTTAAAATTCCATACCTCTTCGAACTCTTTAGAAATATTTAACCATTTCTCTTTTGTTAAAGGATATGGAAGAACATGTTTAGAAAGAACAGACCACAATGCATCACAAGTTTCTGAAATAATATTGCTAACTGTGGTTAGTCCGAGGAGATATTGGTAGCTCATGGAAGTCATTGAATCACCAGAAGCAAGAAACCTATAAGAAATATTTATAATAAATATTTTAAATATAAATAACATATTCTAACTTTATTTTTTATTTATTGTGTTTTCAACTTACCTTAATGTCATGCATAATCTTTCACTGGCAGATATTGGTTTTCGAGTTAATACTTGTTTTGTGATTAAAGGTGCTACTTTGTATAATAACTCTTCAAGTTGAATTGAATTCATACGAAAGTAATTTCTAAATGTACTTATTTGCTGTGAAACTGTGGGTAAAATTGCATTATAAAATCCATGTTCGCGTCTCATTTGAAACAATGGATTAATCTAAAACTCTTTTCTAGTATAAGGTCGTTTCCTTTTTTCTATTAAATAAAAAATAACTGCCGATATCGCTAATCTTTTTCTCCTTTCTCTCATATTATGATTATTTATAATTTTTGCACACTCCGTTATCCAATTATATTTTTCTGATTGTGACATTGTGCGATTATATATATTTTGGAGCACCTGTATGGAATTCTTCAGCTGACGCTACTACATTAAAATCGCGTCGCTGGAAAACCCTTTTCATGTTTGATATTAGTCGCTAGCGACAAATCCAGTCACGTGACTTTTTTATCGCTCAAAACGAGCGATGAGCGACGCATGAAAAGGTACCTTAAGGGTCGGCAGGCGACATGGTAGAGACGCCTATCGGCCGGCCGGGAATTAGAGATTCTTATATTCCAGATATTAGCGAAACTACTGAATGAATCTTATTAAATTTATGATATTCTTAATCAGTAAGCTCAAATGCAGTCCGCCAAAGAGTTATTTATTGAAAAAAAGATGAAAATAAAATTTATAATATAACTTGGGGGAATGCGCAGCTAGTAACGGGTAAGGTTGAGTTAGCCAGGAGTCCGTATTTTATTTATTATAAATTTTTCAGAGCAAAAATGCAAAATCCGACTCTTTGGCGGACTACTTTATTATATCAAGAATATATTAAAAAAAAAAAACCAAAGTTTTGTCACTTATTTTATGAAATATCTGGACGATAAGATTCTCACTAGATTCATAAGGAGCAGGGGAAATTTCCGTGGTAACATACTGACAGCTAACAGCTTGACAAGGAGAGACTATCATTCTGTCTTTGTCTCTCTTACATCGCATATGTAGTAACATCCATGTAGACACAAACACTAATGCGTTGAACGAATGCGATTATTGGGAGATATCAGCAAGAACCGGTTTTCGTATTATCATTGTTTCTCTGTATATGTATATTATATGTAAAAGAACAATAAGAATAGCAATAATTCTTGCCTAACATTATCTTCCAATTATCGTTTCGTGTACGCAATATATATTTCACATTATGCATCTGTAACAAATAATCGAATGATTTATTTAAATATTTGCATATAATCTATATAAATCTATATAATAAATAAATGTGTAATAAATTATCGAATGATTTATTTCAATATTTGCATATAATCTATGTAAATAAAATATGTACAAATAAAATAATATTTATGCAAATATTATTTTATTTGTGTACATATTTTATTTATTGTATATACCCAAACAACACCAAGTCCAAAATTGGCGCGTAAGATATCTTTAAGATGTCTTTTTGATATCATATCATAAGATAGTTGTCTTAAAGATTTCTTAATGCTATCTTATGCGTCAATTTTAGACTTGGTGCTGTCTGGGTAGATAATATGCAAATTAATATGCAAATAATAAATCATTCGATATAATTTGTTACAGATGCATAATGCGAAATACATATATTGCGTACACGAAACGATAATTGAAAGATAATGTTAGGCAAGAATTATTGCTATTCTTGTTCTTTTACATATGTGTGTGTGGGTGTGTGTGTGTGTTTACAAAAATGTAGATTATTTCACATAATGTGTTTCAAATTATTATGATTTATATATTTGTAAATAAATCTATATAAATAATTAAATATTTATGTACAAATAAAATAATATTTATAAATATTTTATTTGTACATAAATATTTAATTATTTATATTAAAAATTTATATAAATTTATTTACAAATATTTAATAAATCATAATAATTTGAAACACATAATGTGAGATAATCAACATTTTTGTATACACACACACACACACACACACATTTATATTTATTATATTTTATATTCATTAAATAAATAAACATGGATAAAATAAAAGATATTTATTTAACTTAGTTTAAATTGCGATCTACTCGAATTATTAATTCGTGTTGTTTATTAAATATGTTCAGAAACAATAGCAATTACATATATTAAAATTTTTATTAACTTCAAATTATAGAAAAGATTAGATATTTAAATGTATGTATATTTATATGTACATTGCTTTGCTATTGTTTACTGTACATTGTATACATATTATTATATATCTTTATTCCAAAGTAATTGTACTACATTAAAAACTTTAAAATAGAAAAGATCTCAAAAATAATACAATCAAATATATAATTCATAGATGTTTGATTGCATTGGAAAAAATTGCATATATTATTCTTTTATTAACATTTCTCATTATTTATATTATTTTTTATATTTATATTAAATATTTTTTACAATATTTTGTATTAAATATTTATATATAACGATTTTTGGGATAAGAATATGTAACAATATGTTGTAGCGCTTCTATTGTTGTGTTTCCAATAAGCGCAAAAAATTATGATGTTATTATAAGTAATTGATATTTTAATATTATATAATTAACATTGTTTTCCTTTCAGATTTTATAATGAATTATTTCTTTTACTATAATTATATTGATATTATCTATAGAGTTGCTTGTTGCAGATAGATTTGGAGACGTCTGAAGGGCGGATCACTTTCAATAAAGAGGCGTGGATACCATTGAATCAACGCCATATTGCAGCATGTAACGTATGCATAGTGGGGGTTTTAGTGAGTAAGAATCTCACACTACCCCAGAAAATCGGGGTGCCTTTTGAAGGTTTCCCCCACGTAAAAAAAAACGCTGCTGCCATGTTGCTCTAACTTCAATTAATTAATAATGCAATATAATAATCAACAATTATTTGTATATAATAATATATATAGGTAGTATATTTTAATATATAAAAATATTAAAAAATATTTTTTTAAGATTAATAGAGAAAAATAATATTTTTTTAAATATTCTTTTTCAATTTATAATTTTTAAATTAATTAATCTTTAATCTTTAAAATTGTAATCCGCCTTTCTTAATTTTAAAAATCTGATTTTACATTCATTATTTATCAGTGAAGAAATTTTTACATTAATATCTGTGAAAAAAGTGAACCATTCTATCGAACCTCTAAAGACTTTGTATTAGTAGTATAAGGAAACGTGCGAAAAATATTTTCAATTTTTTAATTTAGTTTTTTCAATAAACTGTTTATAGGTTCGACCTTTTATATATTTTTTACATAAACTACAAGAAGTTTTATTTTGAGCCGTCGTAGCACTTTTTATCACATCCCAATTTAAAGCTATATATTTTACGGAAAAGTATCTAAAATGCCCTTTTTTGCATCTTTAGATCACGATATCTAAAAAACGTGACGTGATACGCAATTTTTGCGGCCGAATTTGTAATCGGCATGAAAAAAATCTACAAAAATACGCTTTGGAAATCTTCGAACCTAAAAAAAGTCATTTTTTGTTGACCAGTGTTATTGATTGAAGCATAGCACAAACTGAACATTTTATATTGTATACATTGTCTGCATAATATTTTACTTATTTATAAAATATATAATATATAAGTTTATATATATGCACACACATAGATATGACAATAGCGTTATCTTGATTTTTTTCGATTATTGAAGTTATATTGTATAATCTCTCTCTTATCTCTTTCTCTCTGCTACATAAATACTATTATAACGTAAAAGAACTTACGAGTAACGTATGATGGCTCAATGCAATAATATTCAATCACGTAAAAAACTTGAGTTCAAATATATCAATATCAATTTTTTTATAATATATTAGAATATAGAAAAATTATAGAAATATAAGGCGATAAACTTGAAAATTTTTAAATATTGAAAATATTTTAATCATTTTTACAATTACATACACTATATATATATATATATATATAAATGCAAAATAAATCCGTAAATAAATTTATCAAGTAATAAATCCGTTGTATGCTTGCAGCTACATATACACACACAAATAGCTGGTATGTTGATTTTTATTAAAAATTTATTTTCTGTATTATTTTGCATTTATATAGTGTGTATGTGGGTGTGTGTGTGTGTGTGTGTGTGCGCACGCGCGCGTGTAGTAAAAATATTTTCAATATATTTATAAAATTTTTATTGCCGAAATATATTTTTTTATTATTTCTCTGTATTCCAATATATTATTAAAAAATTGATATTGATATATTTGAACTCTAATAATTTACTGGGTGATACATACTGAACATCCTTTGCATTGATCAATATTACTCGACATAAGTTCTTTTATGTTATAAGTATTTATGGAGCAAATTATACAATAACATCAATAATAGAAAAGAAATCAAGAATAACCAACGCATATTCGTCAATCTATGATTGCTATACAAGCTAATAATAATTTATATTCGTTCTCTTATTCTTGTCTCTCGAAAAAGTATAAGCAATAAATTATCAAATCTAACAAGTACCCGTGTCTAACATTGTAGACTAATTTACTTTCAATTATGCTACTGTTATTATTTATCATTAGACAATTATAAAACATATATATATATAGCACTACAAATTATATATGTATATGTTTTATAATTTATTTTATATTTTATTATTTGACAAGTTAAATCTCTCCAAATCATAATTTGCGCTTAAATTTTAAAGACAAAATGCTGTAACTCTCTGATATTCCAATCTGTATTTTTGAAAAGGACCACATCCCGTATGGTCAAAACGTTAAAATAAATATATATACAACTTTAATTTGAGGCCAGTGTAGTCAGACCAAATCTCTAACCTCTGTTTTATAATTGTCTAATGATAAATAATAACAGTAGCATATATAATTGAGAGTAAATTAGTATATTTTATATATATATATATTTATATATAAATAATATATCCACATATGTGCATAAGCATATATAAAATTTACAAAAATGGGTGCTTATTAGTCTTGCTACGTTACTGCTTTCTGCTACGGAAGGCCAGAAAGCATTTTTAGGCGGCATCTCGCGTATACCGGCAAGGTAGAGAAACAAGGAGAACACGTGATTATCGGTCCTTGTCTCTCTTACGTGCGTCCGCGTGAGCGATGCAGTGGTGTATGTACGTGTACAGACATACACCACTACATAAAACCCGAGAATTGGTTTCTCGGCGTTGGCAACACTGAAACCGGAGTTTCGCGTTGTCACCGCACGAGGTCTCCAATATCAATTCGGAGTTTGCCTGGGTGTACTGCCGACCCTTAATGACATTAGTTTGCTACCTGGACACAGTATAACCATACCCAGTAGCGACAGTGAGCGTCGGCACCTTTGATGTAGTATGTCTCAATTCGGCAACGTCACATGGTATGCCGCCATATTGCTAAGGGTAACGGGCGCTACGATTCAAATGTATGTACACACGGGAATAGGAATACTTTTTTGAAGTTACACGCATATTAGGCATAATCCGACATGCTTCGATATTTTGATATTCGTGTTATGACTATAGATATTCGATAACGCTGTCTCAGTAAAATATTAAAATAATATATAAAGATATAATATATAAATAAAATATTATAAACAAATATAAATATATTAAGCTGTAAAACACGTAATCGAGTTATGTCCGATATATGTGTGACACGTTAATTTCACGGTCATTTTATTTTTCCAACCACAATTTTGCTCTGAAAAACGTTTTATACACAAAATATTAGGAAGAAAATATTTGATATATAATTAACATTTATATATATTTATATTTGTAAATTACAAATTTATTAATAACAATTAGTTTTATATACCTATCTGGATCTTTTGGGAAAAAGAAAAAACTGAGACCAGGTTTTTACGCTTAGAAATATTTTAACAATTTTTCATAGCGCAACTGTATCCACCTTTCTTCACAGATGACATCACGAATGAGTAAAGAGGAAACAATTAAATTTCAAGCGAGATTTATCGAGCTAATTATCTTATTACGCGATTTCTAGCACTACACAACATATAATAACCCGCTTACAGCAGCTGACGGCAGCCATGTTGCTAAGGGGTGCGTTCCGTTATGCACTGCAAGTACTGACAGTACTACCAATAGCGTTCCGATATAGGGTGCGTTCCGTTATGCACTGCAAGTACTGACAGTACTACCAATAGCGTTCCGATATAGATAGCAGTGCACTGCGAAAGTACTATCATGAGTATATGACGTCATTAATTTTGACGTTATTTCGTGTTGCGATTACTGCAACCGGCGAGGTAAAGCACTCGCAGTAATCAAGATGGCTACCTCCATGTGTACGATGGAACTAACTTTTAAATTCCATATCTGAATATAATGATACAATATTTTTAACGTAATTTTTACATTTTATTCTAGATATTTTAATTTGTCGTCTCATTTCATTTATTAATTCCATTTCCAAATCGCTTTCACTTGATGACTCACTCGAATCATATATATTCTCGATTAAATTATATGTAATTAATGCAATAATGGTATTATCCATTTCACCAATTTTTCACTCGATGATTATTAGCGAAAAAGGTTAGTTAAAAGTCTGCTGAAAGCGTACTGTAGTGCGTTCCGTTTTACTATTTTGCAGTAGCTTCAAAGTGCACAAAATTAAAAAGGAACGCTGTCAACAGTACACTTGCATGACGTCATAGTGCCAGTACTTGCAGTGCATAACGGAACGCACCCTTTACCTCGCCGGTTGCAGTAATCGCAACAGGAAATAACGTCAAAATTAATGACGTCATATACTCATGATAGTACTTTCGCAGTACACTGCTATCTATATCGGAACGCTATTGGTAGTACTGTCAGTACTTGCAGTGCATAACGGAACGCACCCTAAATGACCCACTGTCGCTACTGGGTATGGTTATACTGTGGTGATGACGTAATTCTTGATCGCGACTGTCATATTTGACAATTGAATGATAACCTTTTTTTCCCTTTCCGTAAAATTCGAGTGACAAACACTAATTGTTATAAATGCAATACATTTTCTTTTGCGACGACTTACTGATTTGTCATTACTAGACATTACGTCGATAAAGAAAGGCACTTTAGGGATCTAAGTGCATTTTATTTTTTTGTGGTTAGGTTTTCATTTTTCTTCAACACGGGGGCCGAACAATCAGCGATGTCCGTCTCTCAAATGGAAAGTATCCTTAAATATTATATTTTTTTGTTCCAAAATATTGATTAAGTATTTTATTATTTATATACTTTTCAAACTCTGTTTTTTATGAAGTGAAGTTTGCAGCAAGTCTCTCGTCTTCGAAGAAGATATTTACGTCATAGAAATTGTCAAGAGTGTAAATTTGTTTTTTATATTTTTTTATAAATATTTCTACACATTTATAAAAATCACGAAATATCCTTTTTCTTACCAAGATAGCAAGTGTACGTCAAATGACATTTCGATGTCAATGACGTCATTTTAACGCATTTTGACGTCATTGCTATTTGGATAATTTTTAAACAAATACAAATACTCTGGTTACAAGAACTATTTTCCTTAATTGGTGGAATGCAGAAAATCTATTCAATTTGAAGTTCGCAGTGAAGGAGTTGGAGAGAAACTCGAAGAAATGCGAGAAGGAGGAGAAAATAGAGAAATCAAAGATCAAGAAGGCGATACAGAAAGGGAATATGGAAGGTGCTCGCATCCACGCGGAGAACGCGATTCGGCAGAAGAACCAGGCCTTGAATTACCTCAGGATGAGCGCCAGGGTGGATGCGGTGGCCAGCAGAGTGCAGACCGCACTTACAACTCGCAAGGTCACCCAATCTATGGCCGGTGTTGTTAAAGCCATGGATGCAGCAATGAAGTCGATGAACTTGGAGAAAATCTCTGGACTCATGGATAAGTTTGAGAGCCAGTTCGAGGACCTGGACGTACAGAGTTCATATATGGAAAATGCTATGTCGCAAACTACAACCACCAATGTACCTCAGAATGACGTAGACGCTCTAATGCAACAAGTTGCAGATGAAGCTGGGTAAGAGAGTTTATTTACTTTTATTTCTGTTACAATTTAAATTTATTTTATAATTAAAAGGAGACGAGGATTTCAATTTTTTAATTCTCAGTGTGTTTATTATGAAAAAAAATTCGTTCTCAATTTTATATAAAACATTTATATTATATACTAAAAAAAAATTATTTAATTTAATCTAATTTATTTGCAGCCTGGAGCTAAACATGGAGTTGCCTGCTGGTCAACTGGGCAGTATTGGTACTTCAACAGCAGTAAGCCAAGAACAAGATGAGCTAACACAGAGACTGGCACGACTCAGAGAGTAATAGCAAAATAATTAATTGTGTACACACACACACACATATATGTATATACATATATACACAATTAATATATAATTAAAATATTTTATAAGTTACGTAATGTAATAATATAACAAGTTATATATATTCCCAATATTTTTTTTGATATTTTACATTGTTACATATGTCGTAATATTTTTAATATTGGGAGAAAGTCCAAACAAATAAGAAAATTAAAAGGAAGAGAATTCTAAATAACTTATAACATCTTTGTAGTTATATGTAAACAATATCAAGCTTTAGTGATGAAATGAGGTCATAAAGATTGCATTAGCTTTTTATCTTGAAGGTTTGTAGAATATTACATTCTTAATTGATCTCTTACTCTGTTTATATTTGTTTAAACTTTCAATTTTTGAAATCTCACGATTATATAAAAATTTACTCATTTTCAGAAATTAATAGGATGGACAGTTATCTGTCTTTTTAAATGTAAAATTAGAAAGCATTAGTTAAAACACTTTGTGATTAATTCATTGAATATTTCAACAAATGTAGTTTAATCATGAAATATCTCATGTAATGTTTTGTTATAAAAATCAATGTGAGAGATTTATGTAAATTCAAGATAAATATTTACCAGCTTAAAAGTATTTCAACATTAAGATTTAGATTATCTTTTGAAAAACAAAATTACATATATATATATATATATATATATATATATATATATATATGTGTGTATATATAATAGTCAAGCTAACAAAAAGTGCAAAATATAATTAATTTTACAATAATTTACTATTTTAGTATCTTAACTCTTAAATTAATATTAACTAATATTATATTAAAAGTGTCACTATTAAGTTAGTATTTGTATAAATAAGTATGTAAGTGTGTATGTAAATATATTTATAATTAATTTTTCTTAGCATAAAATATTCTTTTATTTTCTTTAAAAAATCAGTACATGTAAAACTACATGCTTATAAAAATAAATTTATAAAAATGGTAACAATACAAAAAGTATATAAATATGATATTTTTTAAAACGGCCAACAGAGCCAAAGCACGAAAAATTAATTATTCGGAACTGTATCTCTTGGTTTGAGATCACTAAGTTCCATATATAAATTAATCTCGAAACTTACATATGGAGAAATAGGCGTGAAAAATATAGGTCCGAAAAGTCCGAATAATTAATTTTTCGTGCTTTGGCTCTGTTGGCCGTTTTAAAAAACATCATATTTATATTCTTAATATTGAGAGCCGATAAAAATATTTTTTTCTAATATAAAAAGTTTTCTTTTGAATTTATTGAAATATTGAAGCTCTTAAAACACTACTAAATAAGAATATTAAAAAAATTTATATGTATATAATATCAAAAAGCACATACACACACATTGCAGTTATGTAAAATCAATATTGTTAAAATATATTAAAAATAAATATTATTTCGCATTTTTGTCGTCTCTTGAATATCGAAAATAAAATACAAATACTAGATGTAAAATGAAATTTGTTGAATAAAATTATTATGTAATAAAATATTTTATTTTTTAAGATATCGTTTATTATTTGTATATATGTTGCGTTTTAAAAATGCATAAAATCTTAAAAAACATTAATTAATAACAATTAAACTCTGTTAAAATGTATTTGTATCTTTTTCACATTTCTGCTTTTTAAATTTCCCGCGTCATCGCTGATTGGTGCCGCCATTTTGTATCATGCCAATATACTTCTAGGGACTTTAACATTAAAACAACATTACTTAATTTTTGTGATCTTCATTATAAACACAGAGAAGAGGAACATCAACCATTGTTTTGTTCAATTTGTCGATATTGTGATCGAGAAAAAACGAGAAAACGTGAGAATGAATGAAAACTTGCTGAAACGGATAAAAAAGCAGCTAAATGCAAAATTTTACACGATGAACGACGCGTGGCTGCGAGATTGCGTCACATATTTTATCAGAGATGAAATTCATGAAGTATGCAGAATTGTTTTTTATCACTTATCGTTAATTAAAAATTATGAATCATATTAAAATTATGAAATCACAACATACACACACACACACACACACATATATATATATATATATATATATATATATATATATATATAAACTTGTTTAAAACATTTTTTCAAAAAATTTTTGTTTCCACGATATTTAACTGTTACAGGACTTGAGACACCCTGTATATATAAAATATTTTTTTATTTATATAATAATAGATAGTAATAAATTAATATTTAATATATGATAAAATATGTAATAACAATATAATGGAATAATATTTACGATATTTAACTGCTGCAAGACTTTTGAGACACCCTGTATATATAAAATATTTTTTATAAATTTTTAATATATAGCAATAAATTAATATTTAATATATAATAAAATGTGTAATAACAAATTAATATAATAAAATAATAAAAATAATTGAAATAAACTATTAAATAATTTAATATAATAAATTTAATAAACAATTTGGTGCATTAGATTACTTAATAATATTAACAATTATCATTACAGATAACAGACAGGCACATTCTGGAATTTGTCGAGAGCCAGTGGCAACTGAGTGATCTGCGGGAGATCAACAATGAGAATGGTTGTTTGCCAAAGAACTTGACACAACAAGTCCACACTCAGTTGACTGGTACCTATATACTTCAGGTGAGCTTCGCAGAACATTTTGTTTTGGTGCATGTTCCTCCAGGGATCCAAATTATTGTACATGAAGGTATCGAAAGCATAGGTGGACAAGATGTACGACATAGCGAATTCTAAGTATAAACAACTTTGTGAAATTCGTAAATCAATCAATAGCGAGAACTTGGCGGTGACAGAAGGGGAGAAGCAAGCTGAATGGGAGTTCAAAGCCAGAAGAATGATACAGCTGTGTCTCACCGATGGAGTGCAAGATATCACTGCGATAGAATATATGCCGCTTAAACAGATGACTGTAAGAATTCTTGTTACATTTTTTTATGGCAAAAAAATCTTGAACAAATAACTTCTCTGTCTAAATTGCTCAATTAAATAGTAATAATAATTACGTATAATTGTTCTTTTCCAGAATATGTTGCTTCCTGGATACAAAGTGATGATAATTGGTCCAGTCAGTTGTAGACGTGGAGTTATTCTCTTGGAAGATGGCAAGTACAAGGAAATCGGGGGGGAAGTGGAATCTCTATTGAAGCCCAATGCGTTGGAGAACGTCCTGGCTAGAGCTATGTAAGACTGTTGACTTCTTTTTGGACTCGAGATTTCTGTGTTTTCACTGTAGTTATTTATTATAATTCATAAGCAAAAAAGAAAAATCATGGATTTTTTCTAACACAATATATCGAAATAAAAAACCCAGGTAGCAAGTGTACGTCATTTTGATGTTTATTAACGTCATTTTGACATCATCGACATCAAAATGACGTACGCTTGCTATCTGGTCATTGAACGTGAATATGACGTCATTTTGACGTTTAATGATGTCAGTTTACTACTGGAAATTTTTATTTTAATTCTCTAACTTTAGTTTCTCGACCTTATATTTGTTTGATTTTCTCTAGTGCAGAACCAGAAAATTCTGATCCATACAACGACAATAGGCTGCCCAAAGCCATGAATCAGAATATCGAAAATAATTCTAGACAGTCCAGCAGCAAGGACAGTTTATTTAATGATGACTTTGAGGAGATCGTCGATCTGGAAGCAATGACGGCGATCGAACGGCAAAATCAGGAAGTTGAAATTGTTCAAGATTGCTCCAGAAATATGTATAATCAGAAACCAGTAAACAGACAAACGACGGAAATTATGGAAGATTTAGAAGATATAGATTTTGAACCCTTAGAGAATTGGTTGGTATTAAATATATTAATTTTAATAAATTAATAAAATAAGTTTAATAAATTATTTAAAATAAAATATACAAAAAAATTTATATAATTTTGGAAAAATGTATATAATTTTGGAAAAATGTATATAATTTTGGAAAAAATTTATATAATTTTGGAAAAAATTTAAAAAGAAAAAAATTTAGGTGTAATTAAATTATTAATTATCAATAAACATTTTATAATTAAAATTAAAAATTATTTTATATGTAAATATATTTTTAATATTAATAATAAAATCTTATTAATAATTTTAATTTATTATTAATCATATTTAAATAGTAATTAATATATATTAAAATATGTAAAATATTTATATATAAAAAAATTAGAATACATTTATAAAATATTAAAAATAAATATATTAAATATATATATATATATGTGTATATATAAATAATTAAATATTTATTAATAATTAAATATTTATATATACATATATATATATATATATATATATATATATAATTTAAAATTTGTAATTAAAATTTTTATCTTCAAAAATATTGTTTCTAGAAAATTTTGTCATTTTAGGCCTAATGATTCCTTCACAAGATCCGCTGTGTCTGCATCGGATAGAGATCGAATAGAAATTGAACAATTCCATAACAAAGATGATATAATGATAGTCGAAGAAGTATCGTACTCAGCGCATGAATCTCGCAACAAGTCGCTACCTTCTACAAGTACTTTCAAAGATGAATATGTTTCGGAATTTCTCAATAATGATTTCCATTTCGACGTCAATTACGATCTCGTAATTGACGCCGAAAAATCACGAAGGTTTTTTTTATTTTTATATTTCATTTCCTTTATATTATTTCTCCAATTTTTATCTTCGTATTTATTTACTTCATATTTCAGTCAACAAGATAAGAGTCTTTTAAAAAGTGAAACCAAAGCGCATTCCTCGTCATTAATGTCTAAATCGAAATTGCCAACTCCTGATACCTTAATGGAAGTTGAAAAAAATATTTCCACGGAAGTTTTGGCAAAACAAAATAAAAAATTTACAGTATGTTTGCAATAATATATACGTGTATAGGATGTTAAAAAAGGATTCAAAATTATAGAATATACAGGGTAATAAATAATGAGACCAATCAATTGGTGTAAAGAAAACACATAGTTGCTTTTAAAAAAAGTACGCAGCTGCATGTTGCAAATTACATACTTTTTTTTAAAAATAATTATTTGATCTCATTATTCCGTGCAAGTACTGAGATAAGATTATCGAAAACTGAATATTTTACATTTTATGTCAAAAAATTGTTAACTTCAAATCTTAATAACTCAAAAAATGCTTAAGAGAAAAATATTTTATTACTAAAAATAAGAACTGTTTTTTTAACATTAAATTTTTTTTTATGAAAATTGCTTTCCTCGTGTGCTTAATTCCTTATTTTTTTTCTAAAGGCGAATAGCTCGAGTGCAGTCCAGCAAACAACGAACATCGAAACAATCTCTAACGTTCTGAGGATATCATCCGAGCCTATCGTAGGAAAGATACATAAAATAGTGAAAGCTCAAGTAAAGAGTCATTCGACATTGAAAAAAGAGGGTAAACACTGGGCAGTAACAGCACTGATTGCGGATCACACCTCCAGTATTGAAGTCTGCTTTGAGTCTGATGTAAATAATGCAGAAAAATAATTCCTTATAAAGTTTTCTAATTTTTTACTACAGTCACGTTAAATTATGATATGAAAATTGAAAGATTAAATGCACACAAAAATCTTTTATTTAGTTTTGTTTCAAAATTTGTATGTATAAATTAATACATAAATTTAATTAGTAATTTAAACAAATCTTATAACCACACATTTATTTTGTAAAAAAAATTTTTAATATATTTTACTAGTTTATAACAGAAAAAACAATGCAATGACAAATCACGTGCAAAATAAATTTGTCAACATATAACAGGAAAAAGACTCCGTTTTTGATATAATTTAATATGGCTGTAGAAGAATTAGATATTGTTAGAAAATCGATATCTTTTACAAATACGAATTACTTAAATTATTTTTGTAGGTCCTTGAGAAATTTCTCGGATTCACTGTACAGGAATTTGTGCAAAAAAAGAAACTTGCTAAGTTAGATTCTGAAGTGAATAATGAACTAAGACAGGTAAGTTGAATATTTAAACAATAATTGATATAAAGAATTTCTTTAAAATTCCAGTTTTTATAGAATTTACGCAAGGCGCAATATCAAATTCAAAATCTACATGCATTATTAAAATTGGAATTAACTTATGAGAAAATTCCCAAAATCATTGATATTGTGCAACAAAAAGGAGATATGAAAAATAAATAAATAAAGTAAATTAATTAAACTGCAATATATAAACTGCAAAAATGTTTGATAATTTTAAAAACTTCAAAAATATTCATTATTTTGTATAAATATTGAATAGTATAACTGATAATACTAGTAATAAGCGCAAAAATTGTATTTTTAAATTATTTTGTAACAAAAATATCGTATTTTTCAAGAATTTAATGTTATAGGATAATTTTTTACAATTTATAATAAATGCCATTATTAATAAACATAAAGCGCATTATTTCTTAAATTGGTATTTCCTAAAAAAAAAAAAATTTTTAATTTAAAAATTCATCAAAATTATTTTCTCTATTATAACTTGAAAATTTGATAAAATTAGATTCTTTACAACAACGAAACGTCATATATTGTGTGACATATGGTATCATTTGTATTTGAAATGTTTAAGTTTTTCACCACCAGAGTGCAGGACAATCATTTCACATAGGGTTTGTTCTTTATTGCTGCACTGGTGAACTAGTGTACACTAGTGCTGTAAGTTAGAGTGAAACAAAATATATTTGTCTTACTTTAACTCATTGCACTAGTTCACCAATGCAGCAACAAAGAACAAACCCATAGTTTTTTTTCAAAACTAATGGCTAATGGTATTGTAAGAAAATTTTCGCTCTATAAGTTTTGTAAATCTTTTTTGTCACTCTTTGCTCTTTCGTTTTTGCTCTACAGTAATTTAAAAAAATATAGCAAAAGTTAGAGCATTTTATTTATACACCTTTTATATATGTAAAAGAATGTAATATATCATTCATGTATACATATATATATATATATATAACAAGAAAACAATTTTCAATTAACGAATTTCATGATCATAGCATTTATTAACTGGTACAATTGATCATTGCGCAGTGATACATTTTCATTTGTTTTCTTTCATTCACTATTGTTTCTCTCACTCACTCACACTTTTATTCACTCATTCACTTGCATATATTCTGTTTTCTATATTCTTTTTCTCTCACTCATTTATTCAACCTAATAACAAGTGCACAGTTTCAATTAATATCGTTTTTTTTCTTTTATTATTACAACAGATTTACGCTTATTGCACACTTTCATGATAACAAAACTCATTCCACTTTCTTTGTCTGTCTCGCATTCTCTCACTCACTCTTTTTCTTCCCTCCTTTTCTCTCCTATCCCACTCTTTTCGCTCACAATCTCTCCAGATACAAAATTAATTATTGAAACATATCGCACTGATGGATTCTGTCTCTAAAAGAGGGTCTGCAAATAAATTGTTTAAATAACAATAATTTAAATATAAATATCAACACAATATGTCACGTGAATTCCTACAATAGTCGACATTGGGTTCATGCACTCTCTATTCTTGATTCTTTCCTCCCAAGTAGCAAGTATACGTCACTTTAACATCGAATAACGTCATCATACATCAAAATGTCATTAGACATCGAATGACGTCATAGACGTCAAAATAATGACGTCAGACATCAAAATGGCGTCATCAGATGTCAAAATGACGTCAGTTTGCTACTTGGGCTTCTTCATCTGCTTTTGATGAGCGCAAACGACACGAATCGCATTCTCATCAATGGCATCAGATCAGTCCATTTTTTCCTGGCCTAACTAATTAGTTCTTCGTAAAATAACATTCTCGCAATATCTTTTTCGTAAGAAAGACACAACGACTGTGCTTCGAGCCTTCGAGTCCTCTGACATCTCTGTGGATCCCCTTTGTTATGGATTTTACTAAAAGACAAGGTTGTCAAAAATTTATGACCATGGGTTTTTATTTCGCCTCGTTCGATTTTTAATTAATAATTAAGTATATAAGAAGTTTTATCTAAATCTAATATTTCTTTAATCCTTGAATTAATAGAAATTACTAATATAAACTGCTTCGATCCTGAATATTTTAAATCCATGAAAACCCAATGAGAAAATCAAGATCATAAGTTTCACTGATCAACAAAAATTAACTTTTGTTTAATTGTCAAGGATGTTTGAACGAATTTTAGGGTATTTGAAGATGCTGAATCCAAAAATGACAAACAGTTTTGCCACATTGGCTCTAATAATGGATTAATACGATTTTACACCATACAGTTTATGTCTTTTTATTCTTTAACATTACAGCATTTTTCTATGTAAATTGTGATTTTCTGAATCAGGTTACTTTGTTTATTTTATTGAATATAAAGCCATTAGATATTTTATATATATATTTTTTTTTTAACGATTTGAAACAGTTTCCACATGATTTAGGTTACACCTGATCATTATATTTTTTATTTTTCATAGGATACCCATTAAAAAGTAGAGCCAAGCTAGGAAAACCAATATTCGGAATCAGCAACAAAAGTATTTTCTATTTAGTGAGACAAATCAACACAAATCTAACGTTTGTTCTTTTTAGCTACATCAGTGCAAAGTTGATCTCTTTTACTCTATATTAGAAGAAAAAAGATAAACTGTGAACTACGGAAACTAAAAAGAGCAGACTTTAGATTTGTGTCGACTTGCGTCACTAAATGGAAGGCACCTAAAGTTATCCTAAGATCTAATTGGTAATAAATTAGTGTTGACCAGTGTTTCAGTTATCGCTTTATTTTTTCCTTAAACAAAATTCATTCAGATTGTGTGTCCTTAATGTCCTTAAAACTTTAGATGTGAAAATTCAGATCTTCAACTGTATAGATTTTTGTTCTTTTTAGCTGAACTTCTTGCGCACACACATACATATACATTTCTTTTTTTTCTCTTTTTTTTTAATCTTATTCTTTATTCCGTTCCAGTTCAGCTAAAAAAACATTTTTTTTCGAAACATTGAAATTCTAAAGTTCCTAAAACTCTGAGTTCTTAAAATTCTGGATCTAAATACTTTTCGTGATTCTTCCGATTTGATTATATCAGTAAATTATAGCTTTTACATTTTCTGAATTAAAAAAAAGTTTAATTGCAGAAATTCTGAATTTAAATTTTCTTTATCGCGGATCTACAATATTCGGTATAGTATGAGCTATTTTTTTTCTTAATTGTCGGATTCTTGGGCTCGAAACTTTGAAGGATTGTTGGATCCTCGAAAACTCGTGTAACGCTGCTTGCCATTCCGATTTTCAAGGAAAAATGAGTTAAAAAAACTCTTTTTCGAGGATGTTCAACGAGTTTCTCGTCGCGTCCAAGTTTTTCTCGGCCAAGACGATTTCTTTTCAAGTTCAACAGTACATGAAATGCGCAAATCGATCACCAAGACGGCGAAGATGTCCTTGAGATCATTGGATTGCTTCTATCGATCATAAATCTTGCCGTAGGTGAATCGTGTGAGAACTCTCACAGTTGCTGTTTATATTAAATGTGTGTGTGTACAATCTGCCCACAATGTTGTATCAATATTAATAAATATCGATGAAATGTAGAGTGTATGTGTGTGTGTTGTCTCCAATAGCGATGAGAAAGAGCTATTGCATGTAAAAAAATTTTAGTCATAACTATATAAGGTCGTAATCGACCAATCACAGTCAAGCATTCTCACCAAATGTATATATGTATGTAATAATAAAGGCCATAATACGTGAAAAAATTGTAATCACACCTGCAAGACCGTAAGAAACTCGACCAATCTAGCATTTTTACTACATAGTGCCCAAGTAGATTGACAGATTGACAGTCAGTCTGCTGCATGGGCGAGAATACTCAACTATAAATGGTCGATTTATCTGTAATCTTATACGGGGTCTACAATGGCAGCAACAGTACAGAGTACAAGAGTAAGAAGTACGAAATAGGATTCGCTCATTTCGTCGGAAGTAACGAAATGAGCAAATCCTATTTCGTACTGCTTACTGCTTACTCTTGTACTCTGTACTCTTGCTGCCATTGTAGACCACGCATTACAATTGCGGTTAAAACTTTTTCACGCGTCATGTAGAGTGTTTGACTGTTGATCAGTTTTGTTTTTTTTTTCTTGTTTTATTTTACGGCGATTACGCGACTAAAACTTGTTCATGTGCAACGGCCTAAAAAAAGCAGAGTTCTATTAGAAGTTGCCTAACGTAACCTCGTCATCTCGACAACACAGCGCTCCCAACAGTTATGTAGTGTGTTTATTATGAGTATACATGGTGTGTCTCCATGTATGTATGTTACACGAAGGGTGCTTCGACGATTTACCAAAAGGTATAACCGCCCTCCGTTCCCCCTCCCAGGAACGAACCCTTCTTTTGCGACAGGGCTACGCTATGGCCGGCCATCGCGGCCAGTTGTGCAGCATTCGCGGCCACTCCGGGTGGTGGTGGTGGCAGCACCGGCTGCGAGATGCCATCGAAGCGGGTACCGTCGAAGCCATTCTATAAATACAATTATGAAATTAAAATATAAAATATCTCGTCAACTATTTATTTTTTGGCCATTCTATAAGATGTCTTTAGATCTATCCTAAAACCTGATAATGATCCAGGTAGCAGACTGACGTCATAAAACGTCAAAATGACGTTATCAGCGTCAAAATCATGTCATTCAACGTTAAAATGATGTTATTGACGTGAAAATGACATCATTTTGACGTTTAATGACGTCAGTCTGCTACGTGGGGACAGATTCCTGAGAGACGATTTTTCCTCAGTGAAAATGTCATCGAGGTGCTAATAATTTGATCAAATGATCAATGATGTAGATGTGGAACACTCTATATAACTTTTTATGCCAAATATTGCGAGGAACTGATTTATTTCAAAAAATTAGTGATTCCATTAAAAAAAAACTAGACTGACTTTTAAATGATCTTGAAAAAACACCATCCAGACAATTCTAGGGCATGATATTATGTCGTCTCTTTGAAGCCTTATAATTTTTTCTAAAAATCTTATTACTTTTAAAATGAAACGTACTGTACATACAAGGTATCTGGTAATAATCGCCAAATCTCGTGTGCAAACAGAACACTTAAGCTGAATAGAAAAATTCTCTATTTTTTGCGATCTTCGCAATATTGAAAAATTAATTTAAAAAAAAAATGGATCAATATATCTGCACGAGTACAAGTGAGTGATAAGAAAAAAGCCTAAAGTTATGCGGTAGTCCAAACATTTATCTAAAAGGCTTTAAATAACATAAGAAGAGAAGTTTAAAGAGAAGAAATTGATTTGAAATAAAAAATTATGATGAATTTTGAGATAACGAATAATTATGAGAAAAATGTATAATAGAAGAGAATAGTAAAAAAGAACAACTATATTATATATATACTTACAGGTACCATAATAGTGGGCCTTACGGGAGCAGGCTGCATAGCGGGATAATATGCCGTTGTCGCAGTTAATGGCGGATAATACTGCAATGGATATCCCGGTGGATAATATTGCAAAGGATATCCTTGTCCGTACATTGGCTGATACATCTAAACATATTTATTTTGATAGATTTTAAACTCAAACTATTTTTCATCTAATCGGGACGGTATCTAATCGGACACTATGAGTGCTTTTCATTTGACACGAATCCTAAGATTTATTCTTTGTAGCTGCACTAGTTCAGAGTTTATTTTTTTTTACTTCACATTAAAAAGATAAAGATAAAGTCGGAACTAGTGTAGCTAAGAATAGACTTTAGATTAGTGTCAACTTGTGTAACTAAAGCACCCATTGTTTAGTTCTAGTCTACAAAGGGTGGTTTAAGGTGATTTAAGAAGATTTAAGAGAAAAATACATCAATCCTAAGCTCCGAATTCTAAGCTTTAAAGTTGGAAGTTGACCAACTCGCTTAAGGCTTAGAGATCAGAATTTAATTTGGAGCTTTTTGTCATAAAATTTAGGGCTTAAATCACCTTCTGTAGACTGGGACTTATTGATTGAGGAGGACTTTCAGAAACAGGACTTTCGGATTGAACAATCGTGTTAGTCACCGTTTTTTCTCGCTGAAGAAACTTTTTATAGGTACCCCCCCCCCTCCCCGGATAGAGAGTGAAGATTATGTGGGACTCCTTGTTCCCATTGAAGGAATCAAAAGAGGCCAATAGACACCAGTCGATATGAGTGATTATGTCCAATCGCACTGTATGTCATTTGGGTCTCTTCCTTTTATATGTTTTTCATAGAAATAATAGACTAAATACTAGATAACACTCACCATAGGATGCGTAAGAGTCTGGTCATATGTCGGCGGCGGTGGACCTTGCGTCGCATATAATTGAGGTTGATTGGGAAATACTCCGTAGGGTGCGGCGCCTGCAACTATCGATGGATACGTGTTGTTAGAATCATTCAGTGGTTAGTATAAGACATTAGCTTAATTGAACTCGGTACAATCAATATTCAATATTATCTAAAAGTAACGTTGAAAAGGGGTGACGCCCAATTGGACACATTACTTAGTGGCCAATTGAATACAGAACTTTTCGATTGGTTAATCGTGATAGCCACTAGTCGATATGAATAATTGTGTCCAATCATATTGTGTCCATTTTGGGCTTTTCTCTTTCCCCAAAAAAAGTTGATTAGCGATTTTGCATAGGAAAAATCAACTAATAATCGGATCCAGATTAAATTTCGATCATCACCTCACGTGCTTTTGTATGAGATTAAAGGATTAAGAAAGTCTGATCATTCATTTGTATAAGGAATTAAATTCATTGTTAGATATAAAGATTAAAAAGACATTAATAAAAAGTGACACACGTATTCTAATTTTAAAAATAAAGATTTATAAATCAATTTTATTAGTAACAAATTATTATTACATATTAGTAAAAAATTATTGGTAACAAAGAAAATCTTACTGAAATAATAGCAAAAGAATAGTACCTTACATTTTTACATTTATATATTTATATAGGACAAAAGTCTAAAGAATAAATAAAATAGAAAATATATCATTTACTGTTGAAAATATATCATTTGACAGTTTTTAATAGAAATATATTGTAACAATAACAAAAATCTCTATTTTTTCATATAAAACTTAATATTTTTCTAGTTTATTAAATTAATAATTAATATCAATATATTAATTTCATGAATTCGTATTGAAAAAGCACAAATAAATGCAGAGATGTTCCTAATTATTTAATTTTTTTTATCCTTATACAATATAGTTTTACTTGAAATAAACCATCCAATTATTATATTCATATACAGGCTTTTGAATGATGTTAATTTTTTAATTTACAAATGTTATTATAAATGTATAACAAAAGATAAAAATATCTCTATTATTTAAATTAAGCTATAAAATAAAAATTAAATTGTAAGATACACGATCATTTATTGCGTAATATTTTATTATATATACAATATTTTACGTCCGATATTTTTTTACTCGCCGGGTTTATTAAATTTATCAAGTATTAACTTAGTATGTAAAAAGTTATAAAAATGCAATGAAATATTTACAGTTTTTTGCTCGACGATGAATTTGCTTCCCAATTCCCTTTATATTGTCTTATTTTGTGTAAAGCTCAAAAACAACTAGCTACAATATTTTTTTTTATTTTTATTCTTTTCAGCATTTTCTTTTATTAAAGGAGCATTTATATTAAAAAACAAATAAATAAAATATATATATTGTCTCTTTTTCTTATACAGCGAAATATAAAATTAAAAATTATTTTATTACAGAGACAAAATCTTTGTCTAGCTCCTCCTTGTCTGATAGAATAAAAACATATCTTAGAATTAAGAATTATTTATAAGATTTTCAAGCTTGGAAGTGTTAAGAATTTTATTTATTGCTTTTAAAAGGCAGAAATTTTATTTATTTTCTTCGATTAATGTTGACATTTTTACACAGGTTCTCCACATTAAAAATAAGAAATATGAAAAAATAATAAATTTATCGTGTTTTAAACATTAATTTTTTTATATTAGAAAAATGGAAAATATGTATATTATTCAATTTAAGCCAATTTGATATATGATAACTTATTAAAATAGAGATTTTTATTTTTTAACTATTTTTTCTCGAATAGAACTAAATATAAGCTTTCATAAAAATCGCTTTTAGTTTCATTAATAATCACAATACTTTCTTGAATTACAATAATTTTGATGTAAAAAAGAAAAACAAAAATGGTATACTAAAAATCTAAATTATATCGATTTTAAAGTTCATTAATAGTTTCCAAAATTCTGTAAAAAATAAACGGAATTTTATATTATTATTATGAAATAAATAAACATCTACTCAACTCGTTTAAAAAAATATATACATAAAATTTCTGCTCTAATAATAAGTAACAAATTCAGAATTTGTATAATTCAAAAATATAAATAGTTTCTAAAATATTTCTATTATGTCACAACATAAGGATAAGAACTGGAGCAAACATGTAAACATCATAAGTAAGGGATATGATTTCAAAGATAGGAAATCATTTGTCGCCATCTTGGATAGGAACACTCACTAATTGATTACTACTGGAAAAGTAGGTTATTACTGTTTATTATTGATTATTTATTAAAAACGCTGCATTCAATAGAGGAATCCGATAGCCCATATTGTTAATTAGTTGAACATTAATATTCTCTGATTGGTTAATCATGTTAATTATTCAATGTGTAGATGTGTCCTAACGGGATTCTTCTTGCATTCAAATATAAAACAAGAATTGATATTAGTTGTGTTCCTAAACAAGATGACCGCGATTTGGATTCCCTTTACGTTTTAAGAAATAGGGTTTATAAATATATGTTCTCTTCGTCTTTTTGTTTCTACGTGTTACAGTAAGTACTTTCCATTTACATGCACTTATGTCGACTTGTATTAACTTAAGTGAACTCAATCTCAATACGATAAATAGAAAGCCACGCTTGATAATGCTTAACTCACCATCTAAGCAGAGGATGCTTTCCATTTATAGTGACACAAATCGACATAAATCTAAAGTTCGTTCTTTTTAGCTGTATTAGTTCAGAGTTTATCCTTTTTCTTCCAATGTGGAGTAAAAAAAGATAAATTCTGAACTGGTGCAGCTAAAAAAGGAGACCTTAAATTTGTGTCAACTTGTATCACTAAATGCAAAGCACCCAATGTCGACTTGTGTCATCGATAAAAAATGATACAAATGTAATGGAAAGCAGAAATGATACTAGAAGTCAGGTTGTGTCAACTTGTACCACTAAATGGAAAGCACTCATTGTGGCTTTATCTTAGCTTGAACTTAAATTCTAATCTACAACAAAGGATGATTTAAGCCCCAAATTTTATGACAAAAAGCCAATTTACAATGTATTTATGGCCTCAAATGATCCTCATGCTGTCTTAAGCTTTAAGCGAGATGTGGCCTTCATTTAAACACAGTACAATAATTGTACACGATTCAATTGGACATCGTTCTTTTGCACTGTTCTTTTGCACACCGTTCGTTTGGACAGTTTTATTGCACACTGTTCATTTGCCCACCAGTGAATTACTTGTGTTGTTCTCATATATTGTTAATGACTGAAAGCATCGGTTGATGTGGAAAACCTATGTAGAATAAGATGAAATAGATTGAACTGTATATAAAGTATCGTGCCTATTTGCGACGTGTCCAATTGTATTGTGTGCAAATGCACCGCTCCTCTAAGCAGTTGATCAACTCCCAACTTTTAAAGCTTGAAGCTTAGGATTGACGTAATTTTTCTCTTAAATCTTCTTAAATCACCTTAAACCACCTCCTTTGTAGATTAGAACTGATGAATATAAGACAAGCATTAAGAGACTTAAATAAAACAAATCACAATCTTACCACCGTAGGTTGGGGGTTGCGTTGGCGCGGGCACAAAGCCGGTCGGTGGGTGCGGGGCCACCGGATACGCTGCAACACAAGGCAATGCGAAATGCAGCTTCCCTGAATTCGCAAGTCGTGAACGACATGTGTGTGTGTGTTCAATCTAAGCCAACATGGTACGTGGTACCACACTGCCAGAAAGGACGAGTGCCGGCGCACCGTTCACGTCCCGACGCGGTCTTCAAGGAAGACAATCTGTGCATTATCTTGGTAGATTGTAACTCTATCCGCGTCGAGCACGCGTAAAGCGCGTCGTCGAGGTCGGAACGCGGTTGAAGCTTCTTTTCCAATATGGTTCTAGAGTGATGTCTATTTTTGGTATTGATATTTGGCGAAAAAATTATACTCTAATTCGAAATCTGATTCAAAGCAGTCGAAACAAATCTTTAATTTAATTTTATTATTTACAATTCTTATTTCTTTAGTTACGTGCACAATGCGCGTACTTTTAAACCAAGGTCTAAAGCCCATATCGGATTACGAATGAAGATCGAAGCTTAAAGATTGGAATTTGGACCAATTAGAACAAAAAGAATAAAAATTATATAGGCCTTTGCTAAATAGAGAAAAAATGTCGATCGTAGGATCTTCAGTAGGCAACCATTTTGCCATTGAGTCATTCTATATTTCTTTCTTCTGATTGGTTAATGTTCAATCTTCAATCTGAATCTTCAATGCATAGTCTGATGTGAGTTTTAGCGAGTTTTCTCTCTTTCAATAGTGAATTCGATTCGAAATATTCGTTTTACAAATAATGGCGTTAAGATAATTTTGGCTTCTATAGAATTATGCTTGAAGATAATCTAAGATAATAAAAAATGCACTTTCGCCATAACAGAGAAAGATTGTCCAATGCGTTACCGACCTCCAAAATAGTACTCCCACACCCAAGTATATCTTACACATGACATACACCGTTTTGATCAAGGTACTATTTAAAGCTCAAACAATGTTAGTCACTAAATAATGGTGAAAAGAAATAACCGAAGATATCACGCCCGTCTGTCGCTCCCGGGGTCTTCCTTGAGCTTTTATTTCGCTCAATGTGAATTGCCGGGGTGCAGACGGACCTTTTTTTATAAAAACATTTACAAGGTGATCAACTCCTCATCTTGAAAGTCGACTAGATCTCATTTTTTTCGAAATTATTAATAAAACTATTTTATTTTCTTAAAAAATAGAAATAAAAGAATTATCTACAAGAGAACTTAGAAAAAACAAAGTAAAAACAATTTCTGTATAATAATCAGTGATCAGTTTTTTTAAAATAAAATAAAATTCAATATTTTCGTGTTTAATATAACTAATTGTATAATATAATTGATATGATTAGAAATAATTTCAGTTTTAACTGAACAATCGATAATTTTGTGTTAGATTTTTCAAATATCCTTTTTTTCTTAAGAAATTGATCACCTTAGACCATACCCTCTCATGGATCCATCGAGATTGCTAAGATCATCCACATAAATGGATCCACGCTCAAGGAGTTAAAACGAATCATGCTTGAGAATAATGTGATATTTTAATAAATTTTCTATCGCATTAAAAATTACAAATTGCCAAAATTTTTTTATTAAATATTTAAATGTGTTTCTCTTTAAAAGATTTTTTAAAGTTCTATTCAAAATTCAATTTGTGCACCGACGGTTATTCTCGAACAATGATTCGTTACTGAGCAACCTCTTTACTTCTAAAACTAAGATTTAATACGAAACCGATCTCAAAGCAAATAGCGTTACGCAATCAAGGTAGAAGCCAAATACATTCTTCTAACAGGTCGAGCCTGAGGAATCTCACTTAAATTAATGTATCATTATTTATTCAAATATATGACATCTTTAAGATTAATATCTTGTATTATTGCAAGTGCTCTTTGAATCTTTATAAGACTCGATATTTGGATGTTTTCGAATTGGAACATTTTATAATTTATATTACTTGACATTTGTTTATATAAAAAAATTTGGAATGTGATTAAATATTCAGAGAAATTTAATACTTCAGATTTTATTTTACTAAAAATTTTATTGGCAAATTTTTATTTGAAGTTTGAAGATTTTAATTTTAATAGCCTTCAAAAATTTGAAAACGTTTGTTCTAAGAATAAGGTAAACTTAAAAATTGCAAATTTAAGATTTTGCGTTTTTAAATAATTGGGATTTGAATTCTTGTTGACTATTTGTTTGAAATATTTTTGAACCTAATTTTTTTTAGCATCCTCATTCATTATTACATACATCTAAAATAGATTCAAAACAATCACTGCAATTATCAAAAATTTTCTCAGTTATCCGTTTACTTTGTTTCTTCGATTAATCATTATTATTAACCCATTATATTCCAATGTTTTCTTTAACTATACTTTTATGTTATTTATAAATTTGCAACAATATGAAAAAGAAGTAGAATGTGACTTTTGGACATAATGGGTTAAACATTAATTTAAATGATCAAATCAGCAAATCCTGAGGCTCAGCCGCATTTAAGAAACAAAAAACGACAAAACAGAGCTAAAATAAAGCTAGGAGGTAAAAAGGATAACGGT
This sequence comes from Nylanderia fulva, assembly GCF_048542155.1. Taxonomy (NCBI): domain Eukaryota; kingdom Metazoa; phylum Arthropoda; class Insecta; order Hymenoptera; family Formicidae; genus Nylanderia; species Nylanderia fulva. The sequence goes on along the minus strand of NW_028189708.1, from coordinate 239,388 downwards.
TGCTCCAAAAAGTGATGTTAAAACAAGCCCAAATAATTAAAGGACTCGCGATGTGAGAACGGCAGTCCATCTCAACATCATCATCATTATCGTTATCGTCATCATCATCATCAACATCATCATCATCATCATTATCATCATTGTTATTATAATCATAATTATCATTATTAACATCCTCATCATCGTCATTATTATATCATCATTATTATCATTATCTTCATCGTCATCCTCGTTATCGCCAGCGATGACGAGACGCGATTTCACAAGTCAAACCGAGAAGAAGAGGCTCTACATCTCTTTCTTTCTCTTTTTCGGGGCAGTGAATGTGTAATTTATACAATGAGTATAGTGGTACGATAATTATGTATATATATATGTATATAAGTATATACATATATATATATACAATATATATATATATAAAATATTATATATTTATACATATATGCATATATAGCATGTAAGACTATATACACATATCAGACTCCACACATTCAAAAAGTCGTGACAAGACTCAGCAAACCACAAATTTCTGCAAATATCCAGAGATAAAGGTTAAACATGATTAAAAGTTCCTCGGAATCGTGTGTAGTAGTAAATAGTTAATGTCAGCGACCGGCCGCATCGCGACGCCCCGCGAAACGCTCGACCGCCATTTTTTCTCTAATCCTTTTAATTATCTAAATCGCACCATGCGCTATTACGTGCCGCCGCCATTAAGAGGTTCAATTGTCTCCTTCCAAATTTTCTATATTTTTTCTAAATATATATATATATATATCTTTAAAAACAATATATTAAGATGCGACAAATTTGAAAAGAATATATATATATATTGTATACAAAAAACACAAATTAGAGAGAATAAATTACTATTTTATTTGAAAGAGAAGTAAAAAAATGAAACACAATAAAATTTCGATTCTCAAATGGTATTAATCAAGGAAATTCTTAAAAAATATTCATTTAAATTATATTAAAAAGTTTTGTTTCCTCACACATATAAATTATATAAACAAATTTGCAAATTATATAATCGTTACAGAGTTGTCAGAAATAAATTTTTAAAGGAGCAAATACCCAAGAAAAAAGAGTTTTCTGTCCTCTAGGCGTCGTGTGCGCGATCGCGCTGGTGTTGGATGGATATATTCTCTAACATAAATGTCAGCCCACATCAAATTGTTCATGATATGACCAAAAGCTGATCGAACTAGCGGAGACAAACAATCCAGTGTGTAGCTTTCAACACGACCGTTTCTACGAGAGATTCTATATGAACCGTGATACAAATAATACTTTACTCTTGTATGTCCAAATATAAGTACTCGCTGTGAAGGAATCGGAAAAATAATAGCAGTAAAGTAAGAATAAATGGTATTAATAAGTCTCTGATGACACCTAAATCTCTTTCCTCTTTTAATTAGCTAGGATTCAATCTAGATAATTTGTTTAATCTTCTATACCGCAAAAAACATTGGTTAGCTTATATCCGCATGTTCGTGCAACTTTTGGGAAGTAATAAGTAAAATGTCTATGTGTCACGGTGCAAACAATAATTGAATCAGTCACAACCGATTGTAATATTAATGCTAGTACGGCTTAATAATAAAGTGTCTATCGCTCTCTTTTTTCCCTTCTGTCATGTACATTTTTTCTCTTTCACTTTCTCGATTTGTCCCAATGAGCAGTTCGACGCTATTCAAACATTACATTATTTTTGTTTTTTTGTTACCTCTAGTTTCAATAATTTCATATTAAATGGTCGATATAAACAATTATTACAAGAGTTTGTCTATTCTCTATCAGACGGTGATTCATCGAAATGCTTCCGTGGACAAGATGTGTTCTCGAACAAACTGGATCATCGGAAAAGTTGCTAAGAAAGACTATATATCTATAACTTCTCAATATCGATTTATAAAATGAAGTATGTAAAATTATAAAAATATATTAATATATCTTAAGATATATTAAGACATTTAATTCTTCGATCCCGATAATCTTTAGATCGTTATGAGGACACTCTTATTCAGTACCGACTAGCGTATTTACTAGCTACTTTGCTTGAACTCACTATTAACAAGTGTACCAATCTTATCAAATCATGCACATGCAGTCATCGTGACGCTGGAAGATCTCGCCGCGATTGCCAATTGATTAATTTAGCGAAAATACAGCAATATATAATAATATACACACACATATATATATATATATATATATATATATATATATATATATAAAATGAACATAATAATATAAAGATGCAACGTATTTTTTTTCGCGACGGACGTGAAAAAAATACATTGTCTATAAGGCATGGGCGAGTTTTCCGGGGTAACGTCGAGATTTATGGAACTACGATGATCACACAACAATATACGACGATTCAAAATGATAACATTCGATCCTGCCTTTGCGAATATAGATTAGGATATGCGGCAAGGAGGGATCGAATGTGTAAATGAAGTAACAATGTTAAAAGCGAAATTGAGTGAGATTAAATCGATTAAAACAGCATATCAAAAGAAAAAAACATGCACGATTATAAAAACAATGATAGCAGGGGGGACACGACCGCCCCCTTCGATATTCTTTTTTTTTGCTCACAAGAGTGGGCGATCGCGCACTCCTCATCGCATCAAGGAAAACACGTTTCGGAGCATGCGAGAGCCAAGATAATCACTGGCGGAAAAATCGAAGCTCGTACTTGCATGGAGATCTACTGGGATGCTAAAGGTGAACGCAATTTCACTTTGAATTTTCCCGCCGCACGGCTGCGTTATCACTCTCTTTCTCTCTTTGTCCTGAAGTCAGCCACGCGAGAACTACGATTTGCAGCAGAACGGTAGGTGTGAGATTACGTTGCATGATTTCTCACTGATTGATTCTCTCTACTACTCAATATTCAAGTCAAACTACTTTCAAGCTGAATTGAAGAATTCGATGTAAGGTTACAATCATCGAAGGAGGAAGTCGAGATGTCTATATATCTAATTTAACTATATCACGTGTCTATGACGTACAGCCACGCGACCACGAATTTCCTTCACAGCCAATCAGCTTTGCGCTCTTTCTGATATTTCGAATTTAAAATATTCTTTAAAAAAAAATTATTGAAAGATATCTTTTATTTCGTTTTAAATTTTATCGTACTGTGATTTTCGGGAAATTTGTGGCGTGGGTTTAAAGCAATGTGCACTATTTGTTAAAAGTGAGCTAGCAAGTTCCAAATAAAGTATATAAATATCGTCAAAAGTGATTTTGAGCTTAGATACAGCATTCGTGTACATTTGCGAAGCCCGCCATGTATGCGCGCGATCTGCTAGAATATTTGTGAAGAATTTAATTTAAATATAGATTTGAATATAATATGATATAATACAAATAAGCTAATTTTACTAATGAGTTATTAATGTTAAACAATTAAGTAATTAATAAAAAAGATAAGAATTAAAGTAATCAATAATAATTATCTAATTTAATAAATATAAGCTTTTGAAAGCTTTTTAGAACAAAATATTTTAATTAATTTTATCTAATTAAAAAATATATAAAACTCAATATAATATTCAGTTATATAGAATATAGAATATAGTTACATATAAACGTAGTTTACGCAATAATGAAAATTCCTAATTATATTACAAATTATATTTGATTATAATTATCACAAATATTTTTTAGAAAAGTAATTATTGCGTAGAAAAAACTGCGACTGCACACGCGCGCAGACATGTCAAGCGTATAGAATAATAATAAAAAAATAAAGAAGTACGAAGACAGTTCATAAAGTAGTCAGCCAATATCACCAAGTTCTAATACGAAATATTGATGTACTCATATCAATATCTTGAATATTGATTTGGATACATATAACAACCTGCGTCTCTGATTTTCAAATAGCGCGCCCATTTTCAAACAGCGCGAAAATGTCATGTGATATCTTTAGCTGCAAAGTAAAAATGGATTCCGTATCTTTCTCAATAAATATTTTGTATATTTAATACAAACGAAACATATACCACTTCCATTTTATATTTTTTTCTCAAAAAGATATTAAGATAATTGCTCGATTAGCAATCATGTTTTATTGATCGCTAAACGAATTTGCTTAAGAATTTAAAACTGCGAAATTTTCATGTTTTAAATGACAGATTATATAACATGGCAGCGCTATAAGTCATATAATTCGCAATTTGAAAGTGAAGCGTTCTTTTATTTTGAATCGAGAGACGCCTGGTGCATTCTGTAACTTTATGCACGTTGAGGCCAGCAGAGAGTAATGATTGCTTCTTCTAGAGAAATATTTTTAGGACTATTTATTTTTTTATGAGCTAAAAATTCGATACTCCACAAACAAGAACTTAATTTACGATATAATTTCGCATAAAAATAGGAATATTTAAAAAAATATAATTTCTTCACAAAAAATGTAATATGCCCTTTTATGAATATACAATACTTGATTGGAGATACTATTGCATTTTTTACTTACTGCATCTCAAAAGACTCTAAATTTAAATTATAAAAAGATGTTATTATATATGATTTCAGAATTATAAGTAAATAAACAAAAAATTTTAATTAATATAAATATAATTAATTAATATAAATTCAATCGTTTTCAAAATAATATACAATTTAATTTGAGATTTGCTAATTACGGAAGTACTGATTTAAAAAGATTGTAAAATTAAAAAAAATATTTTATTCAACATGTTTAAAATAAATATATGTAAATATATTTGAAAAAAAGAGAATATATGTAAAATATTTAAAATACTGTTTACATGTATTTATAATATTTATACAAGTTTATATCTTTCTCTTCGTGAAATTCCGTTTTATCATATCTATCATTTTTTATTTGCTAAAAGGTTTACAATAATGTTTTTCCGATAATATAATTCATCAATTGTGTCCACAATTCTATTAAACTAGAACTTTCATGATTGGTAAAGCTCAATTTAAATTGTTCATAAACGGTTAATTTGTATACATATATATACATATACCTCAAATTTGAGCGCCTTCAACTCATTTGCTTTACTGATTTGATAATAGAAAAAAATATCAAAAGAAAACAATAATTATTTGAAAGTTGCAAATAAAATGATAAGCAAACAATTTTTCGCAAGATCAATTTTGCGAAATTTTAAGGTGATCAATATTTGTTTAAAAATTAATGTTTTTATCATCGCATGTAATAACTAAAGTCAAAACCAATCCAATGATTTATGACATTTACGTGACCTTGTGTACAAAAATCTTTACAGATTTTCTTTATAATTTCTTGACTAATGTTAGCACATGCAATACCAATATACATTCTTTAAAAGCTTATCAATATGCAATTTTTGCAATTTTTTTTCAATTTGCAATTTTTTTTATAGTAAGAATAAATGCTATAATTCCACGTGGATCATAAATATATGGTATGATATTCTTGATAACTGTATTATTAGACCATAATTTATTGATGATATTTTAAGTGAGCATAAATATGCAAATTTTTTCACTACTGAGTTATCTAAATTATTACAAGAAATACCTCAAAATATTTCAAAAGAGAATGTGATAATCAACATGAGGAATGTCTAACTCACAATGCATTTTAAATATTAAATAACAAATTTTCACCATGCGATGCGAATAGTCGATGATTATTGTTTATCTGATCTAACGCTACTAAATTTTTTCTATAGGAAGCTATTGAAACAACTATTTATTGTCCTATAATACCTTTTAATAATATAATATTATTTAGAAAACTGTAAAGAAGACTATAGAAAATCATTCAATTCGTCATCATCTACAAAAATGTATCGAAATTAAGGCACATTTTGAATATTTGTTAAAATATATTTTCTTTATTAATCTTTATAGTGTAGTTATTTCAACATTTACCTATTCCTATACATTTTAGGATTTGTTGTACTCAAGGTCACATAAAGGTCATACTATAGATTGAATTAATTTTGGATTAATTTATTATAATGTGATGATAAAAATATGTAATTATATTTTTAAATATATTGGCAAATTATTGTTAAAAATATACTATTCCGTTTTTTGAAGGATAGATGCTATAGTATTCACATTACATAATTGTTATTATTGTATGTATCTCCTTTCACAATTTATTTCTATATATATTTTTCCTACATGTTGACCATTATACAGGATGTATCTGAATGGTCCGTACAAACTTTCAGAATGTTTCAGGGACCCAAATAAGCAGAAAATGTCTGATAAACATGAGGTCCAAAACGTTTCGTTCGAGTTATGACGATTTGAAGTTTCTTTGCTGTAGAAGAAATTATCACGTTAAATCGTATAGGAGTTGCAAACTGTATTTATTTATTTCTACGGATATAACAAGTGCTATAGTAAATGCTCAAAATGGCCTGTTAGATTCCAAGAAAGCTTGTTTACTAATTATAATTTTTATTATCATATACTCAGTCCTATACTCAGTTTAATATAAACAAGTGACGAAATGTCATATCTTTTTTAATATTTTAACAGTACACTTGAAAAGGACAAAAATTATGGTCAAAACGTTGCGTAAGATTGATTAAATAAACGTCAATAGCCAGTATTGGTTGAGAATTATTTATTTCTTTAATTCTTTGACTGGCGATAATAAAGAATCTTAATTAGTAATTTTTTGAATTTTTAGCCATACTTTGTCCTTATAATACAAAAAAAGAATATCTGATACAGTGGCAGAAGCAATCGGTTTCTTTGCATTAGTCTCAGCGATTTCAGCGTATATATAATAAGTAATATATACATATATATGCGTATATATATATATATGTTTTATATATGCACATATATACGTGCGTGTGTGTGTTGTGTGTGTACGTAATATATGTTGGTATAAACACGTAGTGAGTTAAGGTAATATATAGAGTAAGGTGAGGTTAGATACGTGGCTTAGGCTGCGCCGATCTCCGGAGCTCCACCTACTGACTGGGATCAAATCGTCTTTGTAATGGTCCGCTGCAAACATATTGACAGCCAAACTGTAGGCGCTATCCTTCCGCGCTCAACTGCTACACTGCCATACATATATAAATGGTAGCAGACTCGCAGAGAGAGAGCAAGTATACGCTTGCCGCCGTGTCTTCACATTACTAATATAATATTATTATGATAAGAAGCGCATCTCAGCTTTTCCACTTACTTAGGATTAAGTTCTATCGTGTCCTTAAAATACTGTGCTCTTTTAATATAGAGCGCAGCACCTGTATACAGGGATATAGACCAAACCTTTTTCTTTTTTTTTTTGCGCTGGGAAAATCTCTAAGAGATACCACTCGCTCCCCGGGTAGAGAGCGAGGGTTATGTGGGACTGCTTGTTCCCATATAGACCAGACCTGATAACGAAATGTTGCACCGTCGAAGTTACTATTTTTTTTAATTACGGCACTTATATATGAAAATCAATTTCCGCCAAAGCTGTTCTAGGAATGTTTTTGGATCTCGTTCCATATCATGCAAGAGGAACAAAACGGATCCCGAGATGAAGATGAGCCTGGAACAGCTTGAGCAAACAAACAAAAATACTTAAATGGGACTCGATCGCTTCGAATTCTGTAGTGTCTGTTCGATCGTTATCGAACGAAACTATTTGGCAAACTTTAAGTCTTAAATTCTATGAGTCTTTTGTATAATTATATACTCTCTTTCTCTCTTTCTTTGATGCGTTTATACATTTCTTACTTTTGCAATCAGCCGCTGCACACATCTCTGTAAATATACCACTGAGTAATACCAAGAGATGACCTCCGGAGAGCTCCAACGTATCGAATATCATGTTAATAAGAACCAAAAAATGTTATAATTTTGTATTTGTAAAATCTTTGTTGAATAATTTGAGTTTAAAACTCATTTTTATACGTACATGTGTTATTTTGAGAAAAAAGTATACAATTTAATATTTTGATACTTAACAATGTATGATTTCGTGATTATATAACATACACACACACACATACACAAAAACACACACACACACACACACACACAAGATTAATTGGAAATCATAGCACAATTAAAATAGAATTGATTTCTTGTGCAAAAATAAGAAAAATAATTTTTTTCTATTTCGCATTTGAAGAAATTCGTTTTTGAAAAAATTAATTTTAACTATTGGAAAATTAATAACATATTTACTCTTTTTTAAATTTGATTTCTGTCAATCTTATATCATTGTTTAATTTTGTTTCGATATTAATATATAAAGAAATTTTTTTAATATATATGATTTTTATGGTCTAAAAAATAATTTAAATTATTGAAGAAGAGAAATATGTGTTTTTATATATATAGGGTGTCCGAAAAATCGCTTACCATACTTCGCGAGATGATTCGGGACAAAGAAGAAAAAATTGTTATATAAACATAGGTCTGAAAATAAGTTGTTTTCAAGTTATAACCACTTTTATATTTAAAATTTGTAGTCCGCTTGGCATTGCTCTTTCTTAATTTTTTCTTAAATTAAAATTTTTTATTTAAAAATTTTTTTTTATTATAATTCGGAAACGACTTATTTCGGAATCTATGTTTATATAATATTTTTTTCTTCTTTTTTCGTTCCGAATCACCTCCCGAAGTATGATAGGCGATTTTTTGGACACCCTGTATATAACACAGAATATAAAATATTAAGATTACTTTTGTTTTTTCGATAGCATATTCCTTTAAATATATCGAAATAAATTCGACAATGTATAATACAAGAGTTAAATATTATTCAAATTTAAGAAAAGACAAAATATGTTATTAATTTTTGATCTTTAAAGTTATTAAGTAATTAAGAAAGTTTATTCAATTTTCTCTTTCATAGCCTCTATTATAAAACTACACAACAAAAGTCTTATAAGAAATGTTTATTCTATACTTTTTAATTCACTTTTAAACAAATGTTTATTTTATTTAAATGTGCTACAATTTTTTTAATTCTCACTATATACATAGTATCGTACAAAATATCGTAACTATTCTATCTTTCTTATTATATATCTTGAAATAGATTTAAACGAATATTTTTCGTCTTTATCATCTAGGTCATATTGTAGTAGATTGAATTTGTTTCAATGTCAGTTATATATAATATTGGGTCGATAAAAGTGTAAATTATTTAAAATAGGTTTAATAATCTTGAAATTACAGATATTAAAATCTTTTAAAAAATTCTTGTTAATGTCCATTTTAAAGAAACAAATTTTTTTGGCATTTTTATTAAGTTGTTTGTGAGCAAAAGTATGTAATTTATAACTAATAATTATATATTTTTCTTAAAAAAAAAAAAAAAAAAAAAAACTATTTACACCAATTGATTTCTTATTTTGTGCATAAAGATATTAAAAGGTAAGATTATTCGAAAAATGAGCATTTTACGATATTTCATAATTTATATAAGATTCTGTTAGTAAAATATAAAATATCTCATAAACTATTCAATTTTTGACCATCCTATCCTCATTATGCAAAATATTGTGAGGAATCGATTTATATATAAGAAAATATGATTTTATTTAAAAAATTCAAAATAACTGGCATTTTCATAAATAAAAACATTTCAAATTTTTTATGACAGTTTGCGGTAAACAGATTAATTTTTTATATAAAATTTTATTTTAAACTGTCGGAACTGTTTTAAAATTTATATGTAAATATGTATGCGTATATATGTAGGATGACGATTAAAAAGTTGAAACTATTCGACTATTATTGGAAATAAATAGAATTTATAAAAAATCAAATTTTTTAAATAGAAGAAACTTGTCAATTTTATTAGCACAATATATAAAAATTATAAAACATCTTAATAATCAATTTTGTTCATCTGCATTTTTGTTAAATAAAAAATTTGATTATTAAATTGCTTGATATATAGTTTTGTACCATGCTAAGATAATTTAACAAGTTTCTCATATTCAAAACAGATTGATTTTTTTATTTCAAAGCCAAACTAAAGTTAGTATTTTATACGTTTCTCGAAAATAATTTTTTGTCTAAAATATTTTCAGAAAAATTGTCAATATCTAAAAATAAGAAGTTAATTAAAGAGTTAGGAACTTAAGGATAAAAAGTATAAATATAAATTAGTAACAAAATCAAGGATTCATAAATTAGTAAAAAAAAGTTTATAATTCAATTAGAAATTGAGTTAATTTATCTATTTAAAAAGATGATTGAAAATAGCATAAGAAATTAGAATTTCAAAAATTTAAGAGTTCCCAACAATTAACAATTTATAAATATAAAAAATATAAATACGTCAAAAACAATATAAATTTGCAAATTTAAATAATTTAAGAACATGTATAAAGAATTAAAAATATTTCGCAAATACAAAATCAAGAATCTTCGAATGCAGGATTTTGAAACGTTGAAAGTAATAAAGAGCAGGATTCAAAGAGATCTAAAAAGATATAAAGATTTGCAAAGAGCAAAGAACCTGATGATCCGAGAAAGGATCTTATAACTCTCAAAAATATTCTTTCTCTCTTCGTCTCTCCCCTCTTTCTTTTCTTTCGTTCTACAAAAAATTGAAGAGTGCCCCTAACAATTATTAATTTGAAAATGTAACTAACTCAAAAGCATCAGTTTTTCCATAAAAGATTTCGCGAATATAAGATCAAAACTTTCCGAATGCAGGATTTCGAAACCTTGAAGCTTAGAATTTAAGGATCAGAGAAATATTTAAGGATAAGAATTTCGAAAGAGTTAAAACCTGATATATATGTAATTCGCGAAAAAAATTTGTAAGAAAAATATTTTCTCTCGCTCTCTCGCTCGCTCGCTCTCTCTCTCTCTCTCTCTCTCTCTCTCTCTCTCTCTCTCTCTCTCTCTCTCTCCCCTTTTTCCTAAAGAAATTAAGAGTGCTCAACAATTATTAATTTGGAAATTTAACTAACTCAAAAGCGTAAGTTTTTCTAAAAAATATTTCGCAAATACAAGATCAAAACTTTCCGAATGCAGGATTTCGAAATCTTGAAGCTTAGAATTTAAGGATCAGAGAGATATTTAAGGATAAGAATTTCGAAAGAATAAAACCTGATATATATATATATATATATATATATATATATATATATATATATATATATATATATATAATCCGTGAAAAAAATTTCGCTTAACTAAGAAAAAATATTCTCTCTCTCTCTCTCTCTCTCTCTCTCTCTCTCTCTCTCTCTCTTTCTCTCTCTCTCTCTCTCTCTTCCCTATTTTCTAAAAAAATTAAGAGTGCCCATCAATTATTTGGAAATTTAATTAATTCAAAAGTGTAAGTTTTTCCAAAAAATATTTCGCGAATACAAGACCAAAACTTTCCGAATGCAGGATTTCGAAGCTTGGAATTTAAGGATCAGAGAGATATTTAAGGATAAGAATTTCAAAAGGGCAAAACCTGATAATCCATGAAAATAATTTAGCTTAACTAAGAAAAAATATTTTCTCTCGCTCTCTCTCACTCTCTCTCTTTCTCTCCCTCTCTCTTTCTTTCTCTGCTGAAAGAAAGAAAGAGAATGAACAAGTCTCCGGAGGCCATTTTGTACACCCAGCGCGATGTGCGGTATTGATTTGTTCTGTCAACTCAGGCCAGGCACTCGGGCGATCCATGCCGGCGCCTGGGTTTTAACGTGCTAGGGTCAAGCAACACCAGGGGCCGCGCCGTGGACCGTCTCGCACCAGGAGTCGCGTCGACGTTGGCGTCCCGTCGATTGATAAGTGGTGAAGGTACACGGCTTATCTCAACGAGAGTTTCGTAGTGTATATGTGTATGTGTGTGTTATATATGTGTACGTATGCGTTATATGTGTGTACGTATGCGTTATATGTGTGTACGTGCGCGTATGTATACGTGTATGTAACGCGCGTCGATATGCATATGTGTCTGTATATTTCCCTCACACTGATCAGTATATATATATATTACACGGAACGAACAATAACGCATGATTATGACATATAGTTACCTTTCTTGTCGGTCATTATTGCTTAAAGTTTCACAATTTTACTAAAAAAAAAAGAGGTACGTTATTCCTAATTAAATCACCGATTTTAGTCTCGCAACACTGTCGGGGCCGATGGGAACGGCTATGACACTTGACAAACACTAGCGCCGTTTATTGAGCGTGCCTGTGGCAGTGCGCTCGGCGTTGCGCGTTTCCGCGCATGCGCTACTCGAGAACCTGGCCAATGGGAGCATCCAATACCGTGTCGATATACGCGCACTCTAAAAGCCGATCCACAATGAAGCTTTCAAACGAGAAAACTTAAGCGCAAATAACATGCCCGTATGTCCAAAATTCATCGCCAACGCTGAAAATCTATGGGTTTGTCGTTTTAATTAAATAATGATTTAATTAAATGAAATTATTAAATAAAATAATTAAATAATTTGTTTAATTAAATAAAATTATTAAATACAATAATCGTTTAATTGAATAAAATATTTCGCAAATAAAATTCAACGAAATTTCAGATTTGAGCAATCAGCGCAGGATCATTTTGATTCTGTTGCGAAAACAAGGAATTTAATCGATGCATTTTTATTTTCTTTCCAATATTAAATAAAAAAATTAATCTTGAATTAGTGTGCAGCCAGTTCAGCTAAAACAAACAGATTTATAGTAATGATTATTTAAAATTAAGTGAAGTTAAAAGTTGGTTGCTTATAAAATTAATTTATTTAAGTTAAAAGTTGCATGAACAAAAATTACATCAGTAAAGTTAAATTAAGATTAAATTAACTGAAGTTAAATCAAAAGTTAATTTTAAAAACATTATTTGTATTAATAATTGTAAACATTATTTGTATTAAATTAGAATTTTGTTTGTTAATTTTTTTAAAATTTATAGCAAATATTAAAAAATTTTTGATTTTTATATAGAAATATATTTTTATAATTACAATTGATGACAAATGAACACAAAAATTAATAATACAATTTAAAAATATTAATAGTTGTCACTTTGTTACTTGGGATATATTATACAAAATGATAATTGTAAAAAATGAGCAAATTTACTAGAACTAATAAAATTATAAATTTTTTAATCAATACAAAAATTTTTCCAAGATTTTTTTGTAATGTGTTGACAAATCCTGTTGTACAAGAGCTCTAAATTCCACCATAAACATAGTAATAAGAAGTATCTTTCCTTATCAAAGAGAAATCCTTCCTCATTGAAGAGAAGATCCCATCTATGTATTTCATATTATATGATGCTATATTACATGTTTGCAAATGTTAAGCAATATTAAAAATGTTTTCTCTCTCATATTGCGAGATAAAAATATATTGTTTAAAAGGTAATTACAAATATGTGAAAAACTTTTAATTTTATTATATCATTTTTTGAGTAATTATCTATTTAGATAAAAGGTTATGTGACTTCTTAAAAATCTCACATATTCAATATTGCTTATTATATTTTTATATACATAATTATATTGTATGTATAATATATTTAGAATTTTATAGTACAAAACTTACTTTTATTAAAATAATGATATAAATATATTGACTTTTATTTCAGAAATAATTTACCACACACACAGGTAATATTTAATATTAGAAGTAAACAAAGCGTGGCATCACCTGAAGAGCAATATAGAACATCAGAAACTGATAACAAGAATATCACCGATCAACCTATAAAATATTCTTCCTCAAGAGCTGCCACAATGAAAATAAACGAGTATCGTGACCCATATGGAGATTCAGTACCATGGTATCAACCATACAGTGTATTAGCCAGCATATCTGTTTTTCTAATATATTTCTGCATTTTAAGAGAGGAAAATGATATTGATTTGATACTTAGTTATGAATTGGGAGATTCGTTAAAGCAATTTGATAACAAATTAGCAGAAAGAAAGGCTGCGACAAAATAGAAAACTAATATTTAAATATATTATCTTAAATTGTTTTATGTAGTGTTCTTGTCTGTGCTAATAAAATAGTTATGTGTTCTTTATAATATAATTAATATTCACTTTTCCCTAGATAGATTTGGTAAATGCTAATTTTTTTTATTATACATATTTAGTATTATTATATATATACTTAGTAATTTTTCAATATTACATATATAAATATATATGTAATTATATATTTTTTTTGTACAAAATGTTAAAAAAATTTAAATAGTTATATGTATATTTTATATATGCAGAGTGGTTTAAAAGTCCGACAACAGTCAATTATCTCCGAAAATAGTGATCCTATGAAAAAATGTTAAATACAAAAGTTGTAGGGCTCGAAATAGGACACTTGATGGTGACCTTGACTTTGACCTAGGGGTCAAATTTAGAGGCCATTTCGAGGTCAACTTAATTTTTTTTAAATAAAATTCCTTATTTTTTATTGCATATTCTTGTAGCTCACAATATTCTGCATAAAAAGTTATAAAGGTGGGATAGTTAAAAAATAAATAGTTTACGAGATATTTTGTATTTAATTTAATACAATCTTACATAAGCTATGAAATATCTCTACATAAGCTATAAAATATTCATTTTTGGATGATCTTACCTTCATATTTTTATGCACAAAATATTGAAAGAAATTGATTGATGTAAAAAAAACAGATAATTATAAAAAAAAAAAAAAAATATGTAGCTGATAATTGCAAATTACATATTTTTAAAATTCTATTACTTATAGATACTTTACCAGTCCCACACTGTTTTCCATACACACTTTTTCCTTTCATATATATATATATATGTAATTATACTGGTTTTATTTTTTATATAATTTTATAATAATTTACCCCATATAATATTGTTTAATATTGTGTACCATTCAATAGACGGATGGCAAATAATTGTGTCTGCGATACATTTTTTCCATGTAAGTCTCCAAGGAGCAACAACCATAGTCATTGATAATATAGTCAATCCTTTCATGCAATGAGATTGCAATCTGATATCAACAGTGCCTATGGAGAATCATTTATAATATTCATAATGTATTAGAAAATTATCTTTTTTCCACATAACGCAACACATATATAGATATTGCTACTTACTACATGTGCTATGAGATTGCAATAACCATTTCCAGAAAGTATAAACAGGCATAATTTGTAGATAAAATTTCAATCTGGTTAAAAAACCACCGAATCCTATTAATACCAATCTGAGCTATTGTATAAATATCGCAATTAATTTCAAGGAATATTTTAAGAAAGTTAAAATCAAAATAGATTATCTTACATACCAGTGTAAATACAGTATAATATACCCAAGTTGTTGGCATTAAAAATAAAAGAATTGTAAATGATAGCGTCCCAACAAATAATTGATCTGTTTGATACTGACAAGAGTCTACTCTTTCTCGTAGAGGATTTTTCTTTTTCCCGAGAAATAGTCTAAAAAGAGCCGTGATTCCTCTCAACTGTATATTGAAGAGTCTACAATAAAGTTGGCTCTTAAATTATTTTAAAATTGAGGTAAAAAAATTATAAATTTTATTTTAAATTATATCATTAAATATTTGAAAAAAATATAAAAACCTTGCTGCATAAACGTAGATACAATATGTGTGAAAGCTGACAAGAGCTAAAAGATCCGCGATGATAGATATTTGAAATGTTACACCCAACCTTCCGAATAAAAGCAATATTTTAAATGCAAAGTCTAGAAGCGGCTTTAGAAAGGTCAAAAATGTCCACCAGAGTTGTATGTGATACAAAAAGAACTTGCCCATGCTATTATTCAGAGCATGATTAAGCTTCAGTCCAGCTGGTACACCCATCAACCAATTAATTAGATCTCTCAGTGTTTCTACAACTATCTGTGAAATAAAAATTTTAACTATTAAAACTGTGGCAGAAGTAAAAATAAAAGAATTAAAAATAGAAACTATAAGAAATAATAATAATTAATAGATTAAAAAAAAATATAATAACAGAAAAATAATAGAATTAAAAAAATATATCTCTCATGAGTTTAATTCAATTTTATATAATAAGGATAAAATTTAATTTATTTTAATTGTAAAATTAAATCTGACTTAAGGAAGAAAACCACGGAAAAACTGAATTTTATTTATATGTATAGTGTTTCTTTATAAAAAAAATTCACAAAGAAATCTTAATTTTTGCAGCTTCTACAGTGGTTTTCTTCCCTTAAAGATGCGATAAATTAAATCGAATTTTTCCTAGAAAAATAAATTAAAAATGAATTATTTTGCTTATTTCCTTCAGATAAATCTTTAAATTTACTTCTGCATTGTTTAGAAGTAGTTGTGATGGCTGGTCCTCAATATAATATTGCAATAATCTTAATACAAAGATTCCCAGTGCTATATCTATTATAATTGCCAATGCATAATTTCCTGTTTTCAGCTTAAAATTCTTGTCGTGCAAGATTGTGATCAGCATCCATTTAAGATTTTCCAACCAGCTGTGAACATGCAAACCAAGGGAAGAGTACTTTAAGACTGGCAATAATTTCTCTGTTATTTTGGACAGCCATAAAACAGGATATAGGTAGAAGAATATGTAATAAGTCAACAGCATTTCCCAAATGCACGCGAATTTAGATTTAATCCTCAATTCATCTTTCATGTTTTGTATCAGCTTTGCAAGCTCATAAAAATGATCGCCTGATGCAGCCTTGCTCTCAAACAATTCTGTTTCTCGCAATGCTTGGTGATCGTACAAAACAATTGTTGCACATGTTGTTGACAGATCTACTGTTCTATTGTTAAGAATGATATTTGTCAGATAATACGCATTCTGTTTAGTCTTGAAACTTTGTTCTATCCTTGTAATGTATACCCAGTCTAAATGTTTATGGTTCCAAAATTCTTTGGCCTCATTGTTTATATTGGAGTAATATCCAATAGTGTCTAATGTACATTTTGTTAATTCTGAGGAGTTCCTTCCTTCTTTATGCAAACTAATAATATAAAATTTTTTCAAGTTACTATGTGCATCATATACCACTTTGCCAAGTACATAGCCAGATTGTTCGGTACACAATCCTTGTGGAATAAAAATTAATAAGTTGTTTGTCATTTTATTGTCAAAAACTATATACAACTAATCATATCTGACATTAATGCATTGTTATAATAATTTGACAAGCATATGACAAATATACACATTTCCCTTGTTTCTTTTTCCTCTTTTTCTTTTTTTGAGTAAGGTTCAACCATTTGTTGGATGCTGCTTATGCTGCCAGATTATCTTTCTGTGATGTATATTGGGATTATTTATAGGTTCCAATCTTGAAACAGGTATTCATTTCCTTGTTAGATGTTAATAATGTGTTTTCTGAGAAAGAAAGGATCATTTTTAGGCTCGGTGGTAATGGATACATATCTGCTTCTGGAAAAAAAACATAAACACATTACATTGATTGGTCATCAAATAGAACAATTTTAGGGACTTTAGAAATTCTCCATTCGATAGCCAATTGCATCACTTCTGTGTCTATTTTGTTTCCTTGGAGGAAGGTTAAACACGAGGTAACTTTTGTACCTAAATTGAAAAATTAGAGGTGTAAAAAAGCAAAAAAAAAATTAAAAATCTACTTGGTATGTTAAATATTCATAAAAATCTCAATTATAATTATATAATTAATTATTAAAGGAATAAATATTTCTCGACCAATACTGGCAATTCTTTATTTAATAAATCTCACGGTTCGATCATAATTTTGGTCTTTTTCAAGTGTATTGCAATAACGTATTATATATAATAATAGTAATATACGCCAAAAATACAGAAATCCAATCAGTAATTTTTTAATTATTAAAATATTAAATGTATGTTCTGTTAAGTTAGTTTAGGTTAGGTGTTGTTTGGTCCCTTTTAATTTTTGAATGATTTATTACAACAGATTTATTACGATATATTTTACAATATGATTAATTGCGTATATTAGCTCGAATTAAATAATATCAATTTAATATAAGATGGACACCGAAAGTGGTATAAAAGTGCAGTTTAAACAATTAGGAAAATCAAACGGTATAAAAAAGAAGAGAAAAAGAAACGGTAAGTTTTTAACGATTCAATTAATTTATTTATTTATTTAATTTATGTGATAATTCTTGTACAAATGTCTAAATATCTTAAAAATAAACATATACGTTATATTATTTTTTGAAGAATAGTGGAATATTTATATCATCCTAATAGTAACGTGAGTCTTATAAGTAATAAAATTAAAATAAGAATAAAGTTTAACCATCTCTTTCAAAAATAATAAAATATGTAATTACTAATAAATATATTAATAGTAATAATATTATACAACAAATTTTTCAGATGCTAGCACAGATAATTACTACAAAACAGACAAAACATGTCAAGAAAATATACAAAAGAAAAAAACAGGTAAAAAGAAAAGGAAATCCCCAGTGCAAGAAAATGAGGATTCGTTAAAGCAACTGAAACAATTTAGGTAAAAAGTTTTTAAATTTCATCACTATCAGCACTATATATAAAATTATTTTTACATAAAAAAAACAAATATATATATATATATATATATATATATCAATAAAAAGATAAAGCTCATAAATTGAGACAAAGTTAATATACATTAATACACAATATACATTTTATACTACATAATATACATTAAAAAATTTTTTTAAATTAATTTTTGTAAAAATTTTTTTATAAACTATGAAAATTGTAATTAAAAAAAAATTTTTTTTATGTAATAAAATATTAATTTTTTATATAATTAATACGAAAAAATAGCGACACAAAAAGTATAACTATTAAAGATTTAAACTTTAATTCATTTTTTAAAGCAGCAATATTCCTGCTGAAACAAATATCTCAAAAGAAGAGACTAATGAGAAGGCAAAGGTTCCAGAAAAACCATCTAAAAGGCAGTTAAAACGAGAAAAGGCCATTCAACGGGCTATTCACGAGGTTAATCAGAAAAAGGAAAGTAGTAGGATAAATGCCATGCAGAAGGCATTGAATTATATATCTATGGTAAGTTATTAGTAAAATCGTTAAAATTTTTTATATTCAATTACAGATATAAGATAAACGCGCGTGAACATATTCCTTGTACATGTATAAATAATCATAAGTAACTTAGCGATTTATAAAATTTTTCAAAATTTTTGATATAATTGCATTTTTGCAGTGGAAACATTCAAGAACCGAATGGAAATTCGAGAAGCTCAAACAGATTTGGCTGATGGATAATTTATTGGACGAAAACTCTATTCCTGATACAAGTTTTCCTCTTGTTCTTGAATATTTTGAGGGTTGTAAAGGCATGGCACGTGAAGTATTATTACGAAAGGGAATGGAAATTATAAGAAAGGCTGAAGAAAAAAGAGATAATGAAAATGAAAATGAAATTATAGAATCGGTTGCTTACAAACGAGCGAGACAACTTTTACAAGCTTTACCAACTGATAGATAGTTTTAAGTTTAAAAAAAATTTTATCAATAAAAAAAGTATTAAAAAATCGTACTCAAGATTATTATTTAAAAAAAAATTGATAGACCTTTGCAAGAAAGATTCTTTTTTTTATTAGTGATATTAGTATATAATTTTTTATATAAATCGATTCCTTGCAATATTCACTATAAAAAGTTATGAGGATCAAAAAGTGAATAGTTTAGGAGATATTTTATATTTATATTTTACATAAACTATGTGAAATATAAAACATTCATTTTCCGTCGATTTTACTTTTATACTTTTATGCACAAAAAAAGAAGAGGTATCAATTAGTGTTAAGTAAATACATAGTTGTTTAAGATAAAGTATGTAGCTGCTAGTTGGAAATTACACTAAAATTAATTACTTTATATATTAAATTAAAAATAAAATTAATTGATTTTTTATAGAAAGAATGTGTATATTTGAAAAATGCAGTGTATAATATTTTACTAGTCAAAATCTTTTAATTTGTACAATTTGAAAGATAAACCTGTTAATATTATTTATTCAACAATTAAGGAAAATCACTATAAATGTAATTGCAAAAGACAAAGCATTACATAGAAATTCTCTGTATAAGAATTAAATTGTAGTCATCTTAAAGCATTATACTATAAATAATTTACAAGATTTTAAGCTACATTACTCTGTATATTTGTTAACAAATTGTCTAAGTTTATCGGTGTCTTGAAGACCAACTATTCTTTCTAGGACCTTTCCATCCTTCATAGCAATGAGAACAGGTACAGAAGCCACCTGGAAATTTATATATGATTAAATGATCAATTCAAGTATACATATTATTAAGGCTCTTGATCCCTTATTGATAAATTTTGTTCTTGTAAAATACATCAAAATAAATAAGCTTGCATGTAAAAAAAGGGGTCGAGATGTAGATAGCACCTAATTACATGGCTATTGCAAAAACCCTTACATGATAATCGAGAGCAAGGTCTGTATTCTCGTCGATATCAACTTTGGCCAGTAGGATTTTTCCTTGTTTCTCAGCAACAACTGTTTCTATTCTCGGAGTCAACATACGACATGGATTACACCATCTAAAGTAACAGGTATATTATTTTTTTTATTCTTTACATCTAAATAAGAATGTAATATTTTATATAAATAATTAAAATTACAAATGTTGCATAATGCTTACGTTGCAAAAAAGTCCACGATAACAGGTACTTTGGAGTTTTTTACACGTTCATCAAAATCCTTAAGATCTTGAACTTTAAATGTAGCGGACACCACTTGCTCCTGTTTAGGTACAGTAGCATACATCTTGGTACCCAAGATATTACGAACAACTTGAATTCTTAGACGTTGCATTTTTTGAGATTTTTTAAAAACTGTTTTCTGTAATTACGCTGCAAAATAAGTAAATTATAATAAATGCACAATAATAAACTTCTAAATTCTTTTTAGAGAGAGATTCTTATATTATTTATTATTTATATTTTTATATAGATGTAGATATTATATAGATATAATTTTGATAAAGATTTCTTTAAATATATACTTTAAGACTAAATTTGCGATATGTTAAAATACTCATTAGTATGCATATATAAATAATGTAGTCACCAAAAAACGATACGTAAATTATTTTTAACCTGAAAAATATCTATAATATACGTAACGTAAACTATAGATTTTCAGCGCTGGCAATGAATTTTGGAGAACACTGCCCTGATATATCATTATTTATTATGTACTAATTATATTATATATTACATGCCAATTTGCTGAAACGTGAATTTGTGTTTTTCGCTTACTTTGTAATGTACGATGTCAAAAAAAGGATGTGTTATCTCCTCGCTTAGAAATGTAATAACAATTTTTAGCTCCACCTTTCTTGTCGGATAAACGCAAACTAAACTGTGTCACGTGACGAGTAATAGAAGTCAGAATATCCCAGATAGCAATGCCTGATAATTAGATTTCAATGATGATAATAAATATCAATGAGCACAAGTTATATACGTATGATGAAAAATGTGTGCTCAGATATTACAATTTGAAGATTATTTACATACTTAAATGACTTTTTTTAATATATCATATTTTTAAAATATCGTAACCCCTACAACACGAAATATATTACTAAAATATTGCATAAATATTTCAATATTGTGCCATATTACAAATATTGCAGCAATATTGTGCAAATATAATAAGTTATTATTTTATTGGAGACATTGCAAAATATTACTGCTTATAATGCAATCACATATAGTTCTTTCATTTACCACACCACTATGCGCCGCAAGCTGAACTATCTAATAGCGTTTTCGATTGGGAAATAGTTATAGCGTTTTCGATTGGGGTGTACTGGCTGCACTGAATGTCAGGCGCGTGTTCATTGGTAGTGCCAATGCGCACTTGGCTAGTGTTGCGTGTTCGTTTGAACGCACAACACTCGCATAGTGCGCACTCAGTGCGCACTAAGTGGCACGAGATATTTTGACGGTGCCAGTTCAGTGCACTGGATGCATGCAAGCAGTAGAGCATTCTTTTGAACGAAAATTCGACATAATGAGCAATTCGGATTTGGCTCTCTTTAATATTTTGGAGACATTTTTGGAATCTTCTTCTAGTTCAAGCGAGCAAGAAGAAATAATTACAACTCTTCGAACTAGAAGAATAATTCCAAAAACTGTAAATTATGTAGAATGTGTGAAAAAAATGGATAATGACACCGTAAGTGTTATATCTTTTTATATAAACATCGAACCTATACCCTTTTTTAAAATATAATTAATGTACTTAATGTAATAGCATTTTTATACTGAATAATAATAATTTTTATATTTGTCATACGTGATATTCTTGATCATCTTCTATATTTAATTACATATAATAAAAATCATTACTTAACTGAACACAAGATGTCGAGGTTACTTTTTCGTTCTTCCCGGAATCTAGTCAACTCAAGTGGCACTGAAAATTTCGGCGTGTCCTTTTTCACCTGCACTATTCAGTGCAACCCATGGAACTTGTCCAGTGTTCGTGTGAACTGATAGCGTTTTTTACTGGGAGAACTAGTGCGCACTGAGTGCGCACTCGTCATGGGCAACGTGTTTCACTGGGCATTTCGGTGCGCATGAAAACGGTGCGTGCTGTTTCACTGGAAAGTCTAGTGCCGAGTTTTCGCACTTTAGTGCAAGAATTCGGCACGAGCTCTGAGAGACGGTGCCAGTTTAGTGCAATCAATATGGCTGCGTGGGATGCACGATTAATGTTTAAACTGTTAGATTTGCTTTCTTCATCATCATCTAGCAGTGATGAAGATGATGATATTTATTATTTATATCATATGAATATTATATTAATTACTAATAATATATAATAATTAATATTAATTTTAAGATTAATAAATTATAATATATATTTGTAAATATTATTAATTTAATTATAAAAACATTTATAATATATTCTTTTTATAATTCGTATAATTATATTATATATATATATATATATATATATATATATATATATAATATACAGGGTGTCCCATTTAACTTGAGACAACTAAATATTTCGAAAAATAAGCATTGTACGAAAAAATGTCCCAAATAAACTTTTAACATTATCAAGGGGGACGTCTGCCTGTGTAAAAATTAACCCACCCCCACCGCCCCTTAGGGGTGGGGCGGGTGTCAACTTTGAAATTTTAAATGGGAACCCCCATTTTTTATTGCAGATTCGGATTCCTTGGAAAAAAATACGTAAGTTTTGTCCGAGACATTTTTTCGAATCGTGATAGATGTAATCAGTAAAAATTAGTTTTTGCCATTTTCTCTCACCATCGGGGTGCTTTTATTTCGGTGAGTCCCCTCGCCTCTCACCATCGGGGTGCTTTTATTTCGGTGAGTCCCCTTGCCTCTCACCATCGGGGTGCTTTATTTCGGTGAGTCCCTTCGCCTCTCACCATCGGGGTGCTTTTATTTCGGTGAGTCCCCTCGCCCCTCACCATCGGGGTGCTTTATGTCGGTGAGTCCCCTCGCCTCTCACCATCGGGGTGCTTTATTTCGGTGAGTCCCCTCGCCTCTCACCACCGGGGTGCTTTATTTCGGTGAGTCCCCTCGCCTCTCACCATCGGGGTGCTTTATTTCGGTGAGTCCCCTCGCCTCTCACCATCGGGGTGCTTTATTTCGGTGAGTCCCCTCGCCTCTCACCATCGGGGTGCTTTATTTCGGTGAGTCCCCTCGCCTCTCACCATCGAGGTGCTTTATTTCGGTGAGTCCCTTCGCCTCTCACCATCGGGGTGCTTTATATCGGTGAGTCCCCTTGCCTCTCACTATCGGGGTGCTCTATTTCAGTGAGTCCCCTCGCCTCTCACTATTCAATTACAATAAATGCTCGAAATGATGACCTTCCATTTCGATGCATTTATTAACTCGACCTTGGAATGCTTGTACACATGTAGAAAGTGTATCTGGCGTTATTTGTGCGCAAGCATATCTAATACGTTCCATTATTTAGTTAATAAATGCATTTATTGTAATTGAATAGTGAGAGGCGAGGGGACTCACCGAAATAAAGCACCCCGATGGTGAGAGGCGAGGGGACTCACCGAAATAAAGCACCCCGATGATGAGAGGCGAGGGGACTCACCGAAATAAAGCACCCCGATGGTGAGAGGCGAGGGGACTCACCGAAATAAAAGCACCCCGATGGTGAGAGGCGAGGGGACTCACCGAAATAAAAGCACCCCGATGGTGAGAGAAAATGGCAAAAACTAATTTTTACTGATTACATCTATCACGATTCGAAAAAATGTCTCGGACAAAACTTACGTATTTTTTTCCAAGGAATCCGAATCTGCAATAAAAAATGGGGGTACCCATTTAAAATTTCAAAGTTGACACCCGCCCCACCCCTAAGGGGCGGTGGGGGTGGGTTAATTTTTACACAGGCAGACGTCCCCCTTGATAATGTTAAAAGTTTATTTGGGACATTTTTTCGTACAATGCTTATTTTTCGAAATATTTAGTTGTCTCAAGTTAAATGGGACACCCTGTATATATATATATATATATATATATAATATATATATATATATATATATATATATATATAATAAATATATAAATAAATAAATATATAATTATATTATATTATATATATATATATATCCCAGCAAACACAATATATAAATGTTATATACTTAAGCATGTTACATGTAACGTATATGTTAGTTGTAATTTCCCACTCATAGATGTAACATTTTTAATATTACATATATTACATTGTAGTTATATTATCATTATATCCCAAGATAGCACTGACTTATCAATACATCAATGTGCTATTTGGCATATAATTACAATATAACTACAATGTAATATATGTTATATTAAAATGTTACATCTATGAGTGAGAAATTACAACTAACATGGATGTTACATGTAACGTACACGTTATATTACCTGTTATATTCCGTTTTATTATAGCAATGTAACAATTATATATTGGTGTTTGCTGGGATATATATATATATATATATAATAAATATATTTCCTCCATACATATAAATATATTATATATAACTTGATATGATTATATATGAACCCTTATAATTTAACTCTTGTTCGCTTGGATCGAGAGTTAAGTTCAATAGGTCATTATTGACCTTAAAATTAATGTTAAATCCTTCCATATTCAGGGCGACAAATATGCACAGAACTGCACTGAGAGTATACCAGTATGTTTAGCTGGAAGCGCAAGAAATTCGCACTTTTAGTGCACTCGGACAGTGCCATCTAAACTCAACGAGTTTTCGGTGCGCACCAGTGCGCACTCAGTTCACACT
The DNA here is from genome assembly GCF_048542155.1 of Nylanderia fulva. NCBI lineage: Eukaryota > Metazoa > Arthropoda > Insecta > Hymenoptera > Formicidae > Nylanderia > Nylanderia fulva. The sequence goes on along the minus strand of NW_028189708.1, from coordinate 214,105 downwards.
AACACTGGACAAGTTCCATGGGTTGCACTGAATAGTGCAGGTGAAAAAGAACACGCCGAAATTTTCAGTGCCACTTGAGTTGACTAGATTCCGGGAAGAACGAAAAAGTAACCTCGACATCTTGTGTTCAGTTAAGTAATGATTTTTATTATATGTAATTAAATATAGAAGATGATCAAGAATATCACGTATGACAAATATAAAAATTATTATTATTCAGTATAAAAATGCTATTACATTAAGTACATTAATTATATTTTAAAAAAGGGTATAGGTTCAATGTTTATATAAAAAGATATAACACTTACGGTGTCATTATCCATTTTTTTCACACATTCTACATAATTTACAGTTTTTGGAATTATTCTTCTAGTTCGAAGAGTTGTAATTATTTCTTCTTGCTCGCTTGAACTAGAAGAAGATTCCAAAAATGTCTCCAAAATATTAAAGAGAGCCAAATCCGAATTGCTCATTATGTCGAATTTTCGTTCAAAAGAATGCTCTACTGCTTGCATGCATCCAGTGCACTGAACTGGCACCGTCAAAATATCTCGTGCCACTTAGTGCGCACTGAGTGCGCACTATGCGAGTGTTGTGCGTTCAAACGAACACGCAACACTAGCCAAGTGCGCATTGGCACTACCAATCGAACACGCGCCTGACATTCAATGCAGCCAGTGCACCCCAATCGAAAACGCTATAGGTTTGTTCGCGTCGCATGCCCCAACTTGCTTTTTTTACTTCAATGCGCTCGTATTGGTCCAATTCGAAGAGCGCACCAATACGAGCGCATTGGAGTAAGAAGGAGCATGTTGGGGCATGCGACGCGAACAAACCTTATATCTTGCATTAAAGGTACCTTTTCATGCTGTCGCACGACGCTCGTTTTCTGCGATGTGATGACGTCATGTAAGTCGCTAGCGACGTGAAATGTAGTTCGATTTTTCCAACTACAAGCGATATTAGCGAGCGATAAAGATTTGAATGGATATCGAAATGGTAAGTATAATAATATTGTTTGATGAATATAATAAACATGTACATATATATTATTATAAAAATATTATTATTAATATTAAGGGGATGCTGGAGCTGTGCAGAGACTTTTGTTGTACATAACCTTGAATATGAGCAAATTTGCTTCATGTAAAAATTCTACAGTTTGTTATGCGCAAAATAAGAGCCAGCGTATGCGAAGGTTGTACAAAATTTTAAGTACATTTTTCTTTTTTTCTAGGCTTTTAACCTTAGTTCCAATTGCACGATATTGTTCAGATATGTTGTCTCGTGCATACGCTGACTCTTATTTTGCACATAACACAAACTGTAGAATTTTTACATGAAGCAAATATTGCTCGTGTTCGAGATTATATACGACAAAAGTCCCTGCACAACTCCAGCATCCCCTTAATTAAGGACATTATTATGTCTTTAACATTATAAGTAAACATAAATTGAGAAAGGTCAATTTCGAGCAACACTTTAACATATCTTGTTTTACATATAAATATAAATCTGTTATTTTTAATCATATAAGTTATGTCAGTAATAATATTTTATGTAACGTACGCAAAAAAACATTGAAGTAAATAAAATATTTGTTATATAAGATATTTTCTAAAATATTTTTTGTAGTCTCGTGTTCAAACGTGTGGATTATGTGAAACCATATGTAATGAGGACGAAGTACCCAGCCATGAGTGTCTTCAAAGATATTCTAATTTCATTACAGATGATAATTTGTACTTTTACCCTGTATTAGGTATTTTATATATATATATATATATATATATATATATATTTTACTTAAGTTAATTACAAAAATTATTAAATCTGATGTTTTTTTAATAATGTTTTTTTAGACGATGGAGAAACTATTGTTAGAAGAAGCTTGACACAGGACGCTGAAACAATAGCATCTGTACCTTTTCATGGTGATAATCAAGGTCAAATAAATGTAATAAATTCTTGAAGTTCTAAAACATTATAAATGAGAAGTTATACATATTATGTTTGTATGATATACATTTTATTTTTTGTTTCAGAGAATATTTGATCCATTAATAATAATAGAAATTCCAATCAAAAGAGCGCAAAGGAAAAACTGTCACTTGAGGAGGAGGAGATGCTAATATTAGAAGTCCAATGCAGAGAACCACTATGGAATTTTAGATTACCTCTCATTCAAAGAAATTGCAGAATTACAAGAGCTTTGTGGGAAGAAGTTTCTCAAACTTTTAATGGTTATATAAATGTCTATTATTTATAATATTAAAAAAATATGCTGAGTGTTTCGCGGGTTTTATCTCCGTGTGTAAGTTCATCCTTGGATACTATCCAAGCATCCATAGCATCCAAGGATGAACTTACACATGGAGATAACCCGCGAAACACTCAGCAAACTTGAAGATAGTACCCGTGGAAGCCTCAAGAATTAAAAAAAATATATTAAAACAGAATGTTTTTACAGGGAAATTAAGCGCAGCTGGATGTAAAAGCAAGTTCAAGAATTTTCACGACACTTATAGGAGACTTGTGAACGCTGAGAAACTACCAAGTGGATCTGCTTCCAAAAGCAACATGAGCAAATGGAAACATTATAAAAGTATGGAATTCCTTCGAGATAGTTGCTTACAGAAAAGGTTAATAATGCATTTGTATGATTTCATTATTTTTAATACTAGAAAATTATTTTTGTATTAATTTTTTTATATAAAATAATAAATTTTATTTCTTTACAGTACGATTTCTAATATTAACGATGGAGACAGCAACAGTATTATCGAGAATGATAATGAATTAGATTGCCAAGATGCGAATATGTTAGAAGTTACTAATAATGAAGATAGTCAAGATACGAGTATATTAGGAAGTATTGAATAATTATCACAGTTTATTTTAAAATTTTGAAATTAGAAGAAAATGGTTTTTAAATTATTTTTTTTTTCAAGATCATGTAAGAAAGAGAAGGCGAGCAGAGTCACAAAACAGTTACTTAGAACGTATAGCAGACGCTTTATGTCAACCACCTCCTGACATTGTTCTTCCACCACCCCCTCAAGAAGACCATATAGATGCGTTCTTAAAACTGTTTGGTCATAACTTAAGAAAGTTATCGCCAGAAAAACAAAATGGATGGATGCAACGATATTTAAATATGTCTTACGAAATGTTAAAAGAAAACCAAAGATATTAATGAAATATTAACTTAAATATTAAATTAGCTTAACAAAAATTTTGTACTTTAAATTAAACTTAGTTTTTATTTAAATTATGGAGATAATAAAGCGTGAAATTATATTTTGTTTTATGTGTTAAATACAAAATTTATTAAAATGTTAAAATTACATACAAAATACAGTATAAACGTTATAAAATGAAATATTTATTCCTTTGTTTATCAACAGTGTTGAAATTGCCAAGGTATTGCTCCCTCGCTATTAAAGTATTCACAAAAGTCATCCCGAATTCTTGCAGCTTTCCGAGAACTGTTATTTGTACTACACCTTCTTATATCTTGAAAAGCAGAATTAATGTCTATATTTCTCCTCCAGGAACCTTCTATTAAACCATCGCAACCATCTCGATCAACCATGTTTTCAGTGATATATTCATTGACTCCAATATCTTGTATACGAATATAATTATGAAGACACACAATAGCTTGTACTATTTTCATTGCTGTTTCAATTGAACAATTTATTGGTCTTCTTAAAATTCTCCATTGACTTGATAAAATGCCAAAAGCATTTTCAATGGTCCTCCTTGCTCGACTAAGACGATAATTGTAAATAATTTTGTCCTGATTCAAACCTTGTTTTCCTGGGAAAGGCCTCATTAAATACTCAGTAAGTGGAAAAGCTTCGTCTCCAACTAGCACGTAAGGCATAGAGTTTCCTTCGAAATAAAATGGTTTTGGATCAGGTACATTCATTTCATTGGTTCTGAATTTTTGGCCAAGAAAGGAGTCTCTAAATATTCCACCATCACTGCGACGTCCATAGGCTCCAATATCCACAAAAGTAAAAATATAGTTTGCATCACAAACAGCAAGCAAAACAAAACTGTGACTGTTTTTATAATTAAAATATGATGATCCTGCATTTTCAGGACACTGAAAAAAATAATATAGTGATTATTTTAAAAATAAAAGTCCTCTAAAAATAAAAATCTATTTTAAATTTTTTCAGTAACTTACTTGAATAACAACATGTTTACCATCAATAGCTCCTATACAATGGTTAAAATTCCATACCTCTTCGAACTCTTTAGAAATATTTAACCATTTCTCTTTTGTTAAAGGATATGGAAGAACATGTTTAGAAAGAACAGACCACAATGCATCACAAGTTTCTGAAATAATATTGCTAACTGTGGTTAGTCCGAGGAGATATTGGTAGCTCATGGAAGTCATTGAATCACCAGAAGCAAGAAACCTATAAGAAATATTTATAATAAATATTTTAAATATAAATAACATATTCTAACTTTATTTTTTATTTATTGTGTTTTCAACTTACCTTAATGTCATGCATAATCTTTCACTGGCAGATATTGGTTTTCGAGTTAATACTTGTTTTGTGATTAAAGGTGCTACTTTGTATAATAACTCTTCAAGTTGAATTGAATTCATACGAAAGTAATTTCTAAATGTACTTATTTGCTGTGAAACTGTGGGTAAAATTGCATTATAAAATCCATGTTCGCGTCTCATTTGAAACAATGGATTAATCTAAAACTCTTTTCTAGTATAAGGTCGTTTCCTTTTTTCTATTAAATCAAAAATAACTGCCGATATCGCTAATCTTTTTCTCCTTTCTCTCATATTATGATTATTTATAATTTTTGCACACTCCGTTATCCAATTATATTTTTCTGATTGTGACATTGTGCGATTATATATATTTTGGAGCACCTGTATGGAATTCTTCAGCTGACGCTACTACATTAAAATCGCGTCGCTGGAAAACCCTTTTCATGTTTGATATTAGTCGCTAGCGACAAATCCAGTCACGTGACTTTTTTATCGCTCAAAACGAGCGATGAGCGACGCATGAAAAGGTACCTTAAGGGTCGGCAGGCGACATGGTGGAGACGCCTATCGGCCGGCCGGGAATTACGGATTCGTTCATCCCATATATTAGCCAAAATACTTAAGGGTCAACAGGCGACATGGTGGAGACGCCTATCGGCCGGCCGGGAATTACAGATTCTTATTTTCCAGATATTAGCCAAAATATTGAATAAATCTTATTAAATTTAGGATATTCTTAAGGGTCGACAGGCGACATGGTGGAGACGCCTATCGGCCGGCCGGGAATTACGGATTCGTTCATCCCATATATTAGCCAAAATACTTAATGAATCTTATTAAATTTACGATATTCTTAATCAGTAAGATTGTCCGCAGGGAGACAAAGATCGATTTTTTGGAAAAAAGATAAATATAAAATTCATAATATAACTTGGGGAGATGCGCAGCTAGCAGCGGGTAAGGTTGGGTTAGCCACGAGATCGTATTTAATTTATTATAAATTTTTAAGAGCAATAATGCAAAATTTGACTCTTTGTCTCCCTGCTTTATTATATAAAGAATATATTAAAAAATATTTCACGAAGCTACGTAACTTCTTTTTATGTAATATTTGGGATGAACAAATCTCACTAGATCTATACTCATGGGGAAATTTTCGTGGTAACATACTGACAGCTTGACAAGGAGAGAGTATCATTCTATCTTTGTCTCTCTTGCATTTGATATGTGTAAAATCAGTATAAATACAAAAACCAATATATTACGCACACGAATGAGAAATATTTTACATCTGCTCATTATATATGAAAATATAAAAGTAATGCAAATTAAATTTCACATTTATTTATAATAGTATTGTGAGGTAGTAACACATGGAAATCTTATAAGATGAATGCTGTACATCGATTAGCGTAATATTATGATTTCAAGTCGCAATAAATGATTTTGCTAATATATTATTTTTAATAAAAATTTTATAAAAACAAATAAAAATGAAATGAATAAATTTTATTCATTCTTTGTTTTTTTCTATTATTTTTCTATTATTTGAATAAAAGGTGTATCGTATATGTAATAGACAAATAATAATTTATATATATATGTATATATTGAAATTAATATATATATATATATATATATATATATATATATAAATTTCAAAACGTAATTATATATTTATATAAATTATCTATCTATTTAATCTATTACACACGATACATCTTTTATTCAAATAATAGAAAAAATAATTAATAGAAGAAGAAAACAAAGAATGAAGAAAATTTATTAATTTCATTTTTGTTGTTTTTATATTTTTTTAATTTTTATTCAAAATAATGTATTAGCAAAATCATTTATTGACTTGTAATCATATTATGCTAATCGATGTACAGCATTCATCTTATATGATTTTCATGTATTAACTACCTCATAATACTATTATAAATTAATGTAAAATTTAATTTCCATTATTTTTATATTTTTATATATTATCAGCAAATGTAAAATATTTCTTATCCGTGTGCGTAATATATATTAAAATATAATTATTATATAAATAATTAAATAAAATATATATAATAAATAATTTATTATATTTATAAAAAAAATTATGTAATAAATTGTCTGTATAATATTTCACTTATTTATAAAATGTAATTTATAAATAAATAAAAAAATAAATGAATTAGATTAATATGATAAATTAGAGAATGAGGTAGAAAATGTCATATTTATTTTTTAGTCAATATATAAATTAAATGTTTATTAAGTTTAATATTAATTTAAATTATATATTAATTAAAAAATAAATGAATTAGATAAATATGATAAATTAGTGAATAAGGTAGGGAAATAATTTTTTTTCTATAAATTAATTATAAAATTTGAATATAAATAAATTTTTATAAAAAAGTATTTAAAAATTTAAATAATTTTTAATGATTTATTAATATTTAAAATAATTATTTTAATAAAAATTATAATAGATAATTTTATTTATATTATTAATAAATTTAGGTGTCAGCAATTGCGGTTAAACTGATGATAAGAATAAATAATTCTAATAATTGAAAGAATATAAAAAGAAGATTTAAAATTTTTTTTTAATTTTATTTATAGTGAAATGTAATAATTTTAGTTAATAAAAAAAATTTATTTTTGAAAATTTATTTTTAATTAAGTTTAAAAAGAAATTAGGATTAGATACCCTATTATTTAAATAAAAATAAAATTAATTAAATATTAAATGTAAAGCATTAAAAATAAAAAATTTGGCGATAATTTATTATATTAGAGGAACTTGTTGATTAATTTGATAATCCACAAATGGATTAACTTAATATAAATATTTTATATATTGTTGTTGAAAATTAAATTAAGAGATTTTAATTATAAATTTATATTATAAATTAAATTCAAATCAAAATGTAGAATTATTAAGATGAGTTATATTGAAAAATATTTTTTTTTGTAAATAATATTTAAATTTATTATTTAAAAAGGATTTAAATGTAAATTTATAAAAATTTATAAGTTGAATTATATTTAAATTATGTACAAATTGCCCGTCATTCTTATTAATTATAATTTGTAAAAAAAGTCGTAACAAAGTAAATATATTGAAAAATGTATTTAAAATAAAAAAAATTTAGTTTATTTAAAAATATTTCATTTACATTGAAGAGATTAATGATTTAATATGATTTATTAAAATTAAAAAAATTAAATTTAAATATTTATGAAAAATTTAATATGATTTGTGTGTGTGATTATTTTAATTAAATAAAATTATAATAAAAAATTAAATAGAGTTAGTTTTTGAATTGTTGAAGTATTAAAAAAAAATTAAATAAATTATAGATATAAGTAATGTAAATAAAAATTTAAAATAAATTAATTAATTAAATAAAAGTAAATTTTATTAATTGTACCTTTTGTATCAGGGATTATTAAATTTTGTTGTTTATTGAATAATTTAAATTTCTCGGAATAAAATGAGTTAAATGAAATATTAAAGTTAATGTATAAAAATTATTTTAAATATTCATTTGAAAAAGATATTTTAATCCACTTTTATGATATCTAGTTTTTTTTATATAAATTTAATTTATATATAAATAATTTAAATTAATTAAATTAATAATAAAATTTAATTAGGAAATTTATGTAAAAAATTTATGGGATTAACTATAAATTATAATTAAAATATTTTATGAATATAAATGATTTAAATAGAAAAATATTTTATATTTTAAAAATTTTTTATAAAAATTTAATAATTTATTATGGAATGGATTATTCAAATTTAAATATAATAATAATTTGAAAATTTAATTTAATTAAATAAAAAAATATTTTAAATAAATTAAGTATTTTAATAAATAATGATAGTATAAGTATATTTATATTAATTATATAGAAATTTTTAAATTTAAAATATATATGTATATATAATTAAAGAATTAGGCAAATTTATTTTATTAAATTAAAATTTTAATTTACTTGTTTAACAAAAACATGGTTTTTTGATAATAATTTAAAATTATTTCTGCTCAGTGATTTTTAAATAGCCGCAGTATATTGACTGTGCAAAGATAGCATAATCAATTGTTTTTTAAATGAAAACTGGAATGAAAGAATTGATGAAATTAAAGCTGTTTCAATTTGTAGATTTAAAATTTAAATTTTAAGTTAAAATTCTTAAAAGAAATTATGGAACGAGAAGACCCTATTGAATTTAATATAATTTTTAAATATATTTAAGGAAATAAATTTTATTTTAATGATTATATTTTATTGGGAGGATAATTAAATAAAATGAACTTTAATTTAAAGATAATTTTAACATTAATTAATGAAATTTTTATAAAGGATTGATTATTAAATTAAGAAAAATTTTTTTTTTTATAATAATTATTATAAAAATTAATTATCTTAGGGATAACAGCGTAATATTTTTAGAAAGATCATATTAATAAAAATGATTGCGACCTCGATGTTGAATTAAAATAAAAATTAAATAAAGAAGTTTAATATTTTAGTCTGTTCGACTAATAAAATTTTGATTTGAGTTCAGATCGGTGTAAGCCAGATCGGTTTCTATCTATAATAAAATTAAGAAAATTTTGTACAAAAGGACTTTTTTTTAAATTATATTTTTTTTAATGAATAAATTTAATTGATTAAATATATGTAAATAAATAAAATTACTTTGGCAGAATTTAAGTGTATTAAATTTAGAATTTAAATGATGTATAATAGAAAAAAGTTATACAAGTAATAATTTGTCAAAATTTAAGATTATATTTTTATAGTGCGTTAAATATATTAAGATTGTTAATTTTGTTGTTAATTATATTAGTTGGGGTAGCTTTTTTAACTTTATTGGAACGAAAAATTTTAAGATATGTACAAATTCGTAAAGAACCTAATAAGGTGGGATTTATAGGATTATTTCAACCTTTAAGTGATGCTATTAAATTACTTAATAAAGAATTATTTTATGTATATAAATCTAATTATAATTTTTTTTATTTATGTCCTATAATTAGATTTGTTTTAATAATAATATGATTTGTATTTCCTTACATTACTAATATTTATTTTTTAAATTATTCTATTTTATTAATAATTGTTTTTATAACTAATAGAGGGTATGTTATAATTTTTATGGGATGATCAGCTAATTCGATTTATTCAATAATAGGGGCAATACGATCAGTTTCACAAATATTATCATATGAAGTAAGATTTATTTTAATTATTTTAGTAATATGTTATATTATTTTAGTAATATAAATTATGTTATTATATTAGTAAGAGAGAGATATTCTTTTTTTGATTTTATTAATTATCAATTTTATTTATGATATATAGTAGTTTTATATCCTTTGTTTATTATAGTTTTTATTAGGATTTTAGCTGAATTAAATCGAAGTCCTATAGATTTTATCGAAAGTGAGTCAGATGATTTAATATTGAATATTTTAGGGGTGGGTTTACATTAATTTTTTTATCTGAATATGGAATAATTATTTTTTTTAGATTAATTAGAATTTATATATTTAGGAATTTATTAAAATATTCAATAATTTTAACTTTTATTTTAATTAATAGTTTATGTAGAATAATAATTTTTATACATGGAATACTTCCTCGAATACAATATGATAAATTAATATATTTATGTTGGAAAATTATTTTACCAATAATTTTGGTTTATATTTTATTAATTTTTGGATTTAAATTTATATTATTAATAATAATTTAGTAAAAAAAATTAAATGTTTAAAAGTTAATAGAAAATTAAAATTTCTTTAATATGTTTTCAAAACATAAACTTAAATTCAAGATTATTAACTTAATTTAATAGTAATTTATAAAAAACTAGCTTTTCGGACCGCGCTTCGCGCGGTCCTCAAAGCCTTTCTATTCGGACCGCGTTTCGCGCGGTCCTCATATAGCCTATATTAAATCCATTTTAACACAAAAAATTAATTCTTTTTTTGTATTACCGCGAACTATTTCCACATTTGTTGTCCGACTTTCACGAAATTTATATCAAAATAAATAAATTTTTTTTGGATGATTACTATGTTATCTATTTCTTTCTCCCAGATATTTTATTTTACACCGCGTTTTGCATAATTTAAATATTTATTATATATTTTTATTTTTATTTTCTTGTTTATTTTAATTTCCACACAATTTCATATTTTTTAAATATAAAACATTATTTTAGTTAATATATACTTTAAATATTTTTTTCATTACTTAATTATTATATCCTTTTTTACATTTTACTCAATTTTTTTTATTTCTAATGTACCCACCGCTAACCCGCTATTATTAGCTCTCATACAATGTCATAATTCTTCAATTTACAAAATTTCCCTGTATATTCATTTTTTGTAAAACATTTTTCACTTTTTTCAATTAAATGTCCTTGATTGCTACATTCATCAATTTTAATTTTTACACTTTCTCTTTTTGTTGCTCTAGAAAATGCCACATAAAGTTGACCATGAGCAAATACAGGATGTGGCAAATAAATTCCAATTTTTTCTAAACTTTGTCCTTGTGATTTATTTATTGTCATAGCAAATGACACTCGAATAGGAAACTGTCTTCGTTTAAACTTAAATGGCAGTTCCAAATCATTTGTAATTAAATCTATCCTCAGAATCATAACAATTTGTCCTCGAGCAGGACCTGTTATAACTTCTACATAAATTATATTATTTTTCAAATTAGTTATAATAAATCTTGTACCATTACAAAGTCCTTTTTTAGTATTTAAATTTCTTAATAAGATTACTGTAGCACCAACTTTTATTTTAAGCCGATGAACTGGCATTCCAGAAGGTTTCAGTGAATTTAGAAACTCAGTTGGAAAATTTAATTGCTCCTGTGGATCATCACTTACAATACAGTCAATAGAGAGATACTCCTTTTCTTCTCCTTCCATTAGACAAAGAATTTCATCATTAATTTTGAAAGTATCCTCATTTTTAGGACAAAGAATCGTTCGATCTTGATTTTCTCTAATCCTTTTCATGGTAATTCTATCACCAAAAATCTCATTAATAAGAGATTCTTTTGATATAAAATCATGTGGAATTTCAATCGTGTCTAGATTTAGTCCATCTGTATTTGATAATTTACCATCTCCGAGTTGCATTAACCAATTTGCAAATTCTTTTTCTTCCGCAGTTCTCATATTTTGCTGTAATTTAACCTTAATTACATTCCTCCATATAGGGTTGTATTTTACAGTCGATTCAATTATCGCTGTTTTGTGTAAATGAGGTACTACTGGAAGATTTTGTCTGAAATCTCCTGCAAATAAAATTACTTTTCCTCCAAATGGTTGATCATTCTTCATTAAATCCTTTAAAAGTTTATCAACTGCTGTTAAGGCATGTCCAACAGTCATGCTCACTTCATCCCATATGATTAATTTTGCATTGATCAATTCTCGTGCAGCTTGAGACTTTCCTCTAATATTTGATTTAGCTGCATCATCAATTGGAATTGTAAGCTTAAACAGAGAATGATAAGTTCTTCCTCCTTTCAGAAGTGTGGCTGCAATTCCAGTTGAAGCACATGGAAGAACTATTTCATTTCTTCCTCGAATAACACTTAGAAATGTGTTAAATAAATAGGTTTTACCACTTCCTGCAAACCCGTCAATAAAAAACAAACGCTTAAGTTCATTTTCATTTTTAATTGCTCGCATTACTATATCATACACGTATTTTTGTTCATCATTTAGTGTAGATAATAAATAATCACCACGTATTTTTTCTTCATCTACATTATACTCTGTTTCGTAAATATTTATTTCAGTTGGATTTGGTAATTGAAATTTCTCACAACTACTTCCATTATTTATCAGAATTTGTTGTATATGGTTTAACGCCATATTTTCGGGATTTACAACATTATTATTTACAAAGTCCTCAATCATAAAATCTGTGATCAAGTCAATAAATGCGTATGCACATGGGTGCGTGGATACGTGGGTGGGTGCGTGGGTGGATAAATAAAGTGATAAAAATTTGTTAAAATCATATAGTAGCCATCCCGGACAAAATTTGAATACAAATTTCGAAAAAGTCTGTGAATAAATGTTTGAATGCGTGGGTGGATGCATGGGTGGGATAAAACTTAAAAGAACCACACAGCAGCTTTCTCAGAAAAATTTGCAACATTTTTGTACCAATTTCGTGAAAATTGGTCCATAAATGCGCATGCGGTGGGTGGGTGCGTGGGTGGAGGTGTAACACTTGAAAAAACCGCATCGTCGCCATCTCCAAAAAATTTGCAACAATTTGGTATCGATTTAAAAAAAATCGGTTCATAAGTATGCGATTGCGCGGGTGGGTGCGTGGGTGGAGGCGTAAACTTAAAAAACCCACACAGCAGTTTCCTCAGAAAAATTTGCAACATTTTGGTACTAATTTCGTGAAAATTGGTCCATAAATGCGCATGCATGTGGGTAAATGCGTGGGTGGGTGAGTGGGTGGAAGTGTAACACTTAAAAAAACCGTATCGTCGCTATCTCCAAAAATTTTGCAACATTTTGATACCATGTGTTCAGAAATATTGCAAAAAAATTTTTTTTTGCAAAAACATACCCTCCTCTGAGGAAAAAAAATAAAAATAAAAAAATTAAAAAAAAAACCCACAGCAGCCACCCCCGAAAAATTTGCAACATTTTGGTACCAATTTCGAGACAATCGGTCCACAAATGCGGAAGTAGTTCGGGTACAGACAGACAGACAGACAGACAGACGGACGGTGCTTATATATATAGATTTAAATATTAAATATAATTATTTTTAATATTTTAAATTTATTTATAATAATAAATTTTAAAATATTTATTTAAAAATAATTAAATCTCAAATTTTTATTAGGAAAGGTAATAAGATAAAATAAAGAAAGTAACATAATGATAAAATTTGTCTAATAATGATAAAAGGTTGAGCTCCTGCTCATGTTAATAGAATAAAAATATTAATGAAAATTCAAAATAAATATTGATTTAAAGGATAAAATGATAATGAATTAAATTTTATAGAAATTAGAGGTAAAAAATATAAGATAATAATTGATGATAATAATGCAATTACACCTCCTAATTTGTTAGGGATAGATCGGAGGATAGCATAAACATATAGAAAATATCATTCAGGTTGAATATGAATTAAAAATGTATTTTATAAATAAATGAAATATTATATATATATAATATATATATATAAGTGTATATATATATATATATATATATATATACAGATATGAAAGAACTTACGAGTAACGTATGATGGCTCAATGCAAGAATATTTAATCACGTAAAAAACTTGAGTTCAAATATATCAATATCAATTTTTTTATAATATATTAGAATATAGAAAATCATAGAAATATATTTTTTATATAGGCGATAAACTTAAAAATTTGATATTGAAAATATTTTAATCATTTTACAACTACACACACTATAAATATATAAATGCAAAATACTTCCGTAAATAAATTTCAATAAATCAATTGCACACATGCACACAGCTGGTATGTAGATTTTTATTAAATTTATTTTCTGAATTATTTTACACTTATATATATGTAGTAAAAATATTTTCAATATATTAAAAAATTTTTAAATCGCCGAAATATATTTTATCATTTTTCTATATTCCAATATATATATATATATATATATATATATATTGTATTATAAAAAAATTGATATTGATATATTTGAACTCTAATATAATTTACTGGATGATATACTGAACATCCTTGCATTGATTATATATTACTCAACGGTACGTTCTTTCACGTTATAAGTTATTGGAGCAAATTATACAATAGCATCGATCAATAATCAAAAAGAAATCAAGAATAATCAACATATCCCTTATATAATATATATATATATATATATATATACGCACATATGTGCATAAGGATATATAAAATTTATAAAAAGTAGGTACTTATTAGCCTTGCTACGCTACTGCCTTCTGCTACGGAAGGCCAGAAAGCATTTTCAGGCGGCATCTCGCGTATTTCGGCACGGTAGAGGAACAAGGACAACACGTGATTATCGGTCCTTGTCTCTCTACGGTGCGTCCGCGTGAGCAATGCAATGGTATATGTACGTGTACAGACATGCACCACTACATAAAACCCGAGAATTGGTTTCTCGGCGTTGGCAACACTGAAATCGGAGTTTCGCGTTGTCACCGCGCGAGGTCTCCAACATCAATTCGGAGTTTGGCCGACCGACCTGTCGACCCTTAATCAGTAAGCTCATTTGTAGTCCTCTAAAGAGCTATTTTATGAAAAAAAGATAAAAATAAAAATTTTTAATAAACTTGGGAGAATGCGCAGCTAGGAACGGGTAAGGTTGGGTTAGCCGCGAGTCCGTATTTTATTTATTATAAATTTTTAAGAGCGAAAATGTAATATTCGGCCTTTTAGAGGACTGCTTTATTATATAAAGAATATATTAAAAAAAAATTCACGAAGTTATGTCACTTATTTTATGAAATATCTGGACGATAAGATTCTCACTAGATTTATAAGGAGCAGGGGAAATTTCTGTGGTAACATACTGACTGCTTGACAAGGAGAGAGCATTATTCCATCTTTGTCTCTCTTACATCGCATATGTAGTAGCGTCCATGTAGAAATGTACTTAAATTTTTCGTAGATCCTCGATTTTTTTCATTGCTTCTAAACATTCAGCTAAAAGAGCAGTTGAGACTATTCGAATAAAAAATATTTCATCTTATTTTTTGCAAATAATATAATATATTTTTTTATTTAGGAGTCCAAAAATATATATTACGCATAAGTTATTTATAATTTTCGTTCAAATTAAGAGAATATTGTATTGAATATATTGTAATGCATATACACATTAATTTTCATTAACATGCAATTATACGGACTTGGTAAAGAAAATAAAGTTTTCAGTTTCTTGTATACAAATGTATATTTTTATTATACACATGAAAATTCGAAATGAATATAATGACGTCAGCCAGAAGGCGATTCTTTTTCAATTAATTTTTAAAACAAATTTTTAAAAATATTTTTATATATTCAAATACTTATTATATTATATAAAAATTATTGTGAATTATACTCATTGGAGTAATAATTATTGATTGAAGCTTGTTATGGCACAAACTGAACATTTTGTATTATACATTGTCTGTATAATATTTTACTTATTTATAAAATGTATTTTATAAATAAATAAAATAATATATATATAATATAAGATTATAATATATATAAGATTATTGATGTTACATTGTATAACTCTCATTTCTTTCTCTCTGCTACATAAGTACTTATGACGTGAAAGAACTTACGAGTAACGTACGTATGATGGCTCAATGCAAGAATATTTAAACACGTAAAAAACTTGAGTTCAAATATATCAATATCAATTTTTTTATAATATATAATTGGAATATAGAAAATTATAGAAATATATTTTTTATATAGGCGATAAACTTAATTTGATATTAAAAATATTTTAATCATTTTACAACTACACATACTATAAATATATAAATGCAAAATAATTCCGTAAATAAATTTCAAGTAATAAATCAATTGCACACATGCACACAGCTGGTATGTAGATTTTTATTAAATTTATTTTTAAATTTATTTTCTGAATTATTTTACACTTATATATAGTGTATGTAGTAAAAATTGTTGAGAGGGACAGTAGGACAGGTACTCAACTTAATCGAGAGAACGAATGCGTTTCAGTCTCAAGTAAGATTATTTAATGTTACTCTGGCTCAAAGATACAAGAAAGAATAGAAAAGAATTACGAGACAGTCACACGCGAGTCGCGGGGTACAGACAGTAACAAGGTTAGTGAAAACAAAGAAGAGGGGAACGTCCCGTTCCCAAAAGATAGCGACACCTAACGGCGTAATGACAGCAAGATGTCGTTACCGAACGCACTCGAGATCGTAATCCAATCAGAGAAGGACGATCTCTAACACTTCCCCTCGATACGAGAGCGTACGACCGTCAATGGTTAGTTTTTGACATCCAGCATTCCAGACAGTTGTATGCACTTCTCCAATTTAGGTCTGGGGAGGCTCTTAGTGAACATGTCGGCCACGTTGTCGTCGGTAGAGACATGATCGATACGAAGTTGCTTATTTGTCAGTGTCTCTCGGATGAAGTGGTGTCGTATTGCAATGTGTTTACTACGAGCATGAAATACTGGATTGTCAGCAAGCCTAAGGGCCCCGTAGTTATCGCTGTAGATGATTGTATCGGCCAGGTGGCCGAAACCCAACTCCTTGAGAAAAGCCGTCCAATAGATCAATTCCTTGGCTCCTTCGGTGAGTCCCATGTACTCTGCCTCGGTGGAGGATAAGGCTACGGTCCTCTGTTTCCGTGAATCCCAGGATATTGGACAGCCACCTAGCAAAAATATGAATCCGGAGTAAGATCGCCGATCGTCGCTGCAATTTCCCCAGTCGGAGTCGACGAATCCCTTCAGCGTTCCGGTTGTGTAGCTCAGGCCAAGGTCTAGAGTTCCCTTCAGATACCTGAGTACCCTTTTTGCTGCGATCCAATGGGTATGGTTGTATGAGTTATTGAATTGTCCCAGACAACTCGCCGCGAAGCTTATGTCTGGTCGAGTTGTTATTGCTAAATACGTAAGACATCCCACCAGTTCTCTGTAGGGAACGTCCTCGTCAAGCTCGGACGGTTCAGGCTCCTTGGTTAATTTCTTGTTGACGTCCATGGGAGTGCTGACTGGTTTGGCGTCAGTCATGTTAAAACGTCTCAGGAGATCCATTATGTATCCGCGCTGATTCAGTGTCAGCCGGTTTTCTTCCTGAGTAAACTTCACTCCCAGGCAGTGTTTCACAGATCCGAGATCTTTAATGTCGAAGCGACTGGAGAGTACTTGTCCTAATTCTGCAATCGACTTCGGATCCTTTGAAGCGACGAGGAGATCGTCGACGTAGACAGCGATCAGGATGGTATCTTCCCCTTGCCCTTTGTAATATAGGCACGGGTCGCCGTTGGATGCCGTAGCTCCGAAACTGAGTAAGACTTCGCGGAGCTTTTCGTGCCATCGTCTTCCGGCCTGACGTAGCCCATAAATAGACTTTTTGAGAAGACACACTTTGTCGCCTTGAATCAGCTTGTTCAGCATGTTCTCCGCCTTCATTTTAATTGCGTGATCTCCTTCGGTCTTGATTATAGCATTTAAGATGTTTTTTAGTTGATTCGGAGGTTCCATCAAAATCTTCTCCTCTAGTTCTCCGTTGAGATAGGCGGTGGTTACATCAAATTGTTTTATGGTCATCTTGTAATTTGCGGCCAAAGCTGAAATCAAACGGATAGAACTTAGACGGGCAACGGGTGCGAAGGTATCCGTAAAATGGATTCCCGGTCTCTGCGCAAATCCTTGCGCTACAAGCCGAGCCTTTCTCCGCTCCAAGTGACCGTCGGGTCCGAATTTGTTACGCAAGACCATTCTGCTTCCTATAATTTGAGCGCCCTCCGGACGATTGACCAGCTCCCAAGTGTCGTTTTTGATGATCGATTGAATCTCTTGTGACATGGCCTCGAACCACTGTTCTGAGTCGGCACCCGCTAGCGCGTGCCGTATTGGTACTTCGGAGACCAGTGCGCTTTCCATCAAATCCAGATCAGCGTGCTGCGCCACCTCGTATGTTTTTCTTGGCCGACCGCGCTGTCCGGTTCTGACGATCCTCGGTCTTCCCGGTCCTCGTCTCATGGCTGGCAGTTCTGCGTTGGGAATATTCTCGTCTATGTCAGGCGGATCTTCGTCGTCCTCCGCTGGTTCTCCATTCTCGTTGATATTATCAATATGATGGTCCAGCGTCACTTCGACGTAATCCTGTCCGAGTTCGTTCTTGTCGGCGGGTTGATTCAAGTCGCAATCTTCCGGTAGGAATTCTTGAAATTCGCCGGCTTCTGAACGAGACGTGTTGCAGAACTTGACGTCTCTAGATATTACAACCGTTTTCTCCTGTGGCAGCCAGACTCTGTAGCCCTTGGATTCTTCAGAGAAGCCTACTAGGATGCCCTCTTTGCCGCGAGGTTCCAGCTTCGATTTGTCGGGTCTAGTGTCAAGGCAGAATACGCGGTTACCGAAATCGCGAAGATGGCCGACGTCGGGAATTTTTCCGGTCCAAATTTCGTGAGGGGTTTTGCCGTTGAGACTCTTCGTCGGACCACGGTTTCTAATATAATTCGCCGCGTTTACCGCCTCGGCCCAAAAACGGGATGGTAGACCCGCCTGAATAAGGAGACATCGCGCTGTGTCGAGTAAGGTACGATTCTTACGTTCCGCGACGCCGTTTTGCTGCGGATTGTAAGCCACGGAGAAACGTCTCGCGATCCCGCGTGATTTCAGAAAATCTTCGAGTTTATTGCTCCGATATTCCCCGCCGTTATCGGTTTGTAGGCATTTAATTTTTCGGTTCCTTTGATTTTCGACGAGAGCGATGTATTCCATTGTTGCCTTGAACACTTCGTCTTTTGTCTTAAGAAAACGTACTTCGCACCAGCGCGAATGGTCGTCAATAAACTCGACATAATATTTCGCTCCGCCGATGGATGCGACGCGCATGGGGCCGCACACGTCCGAATGAATTAAGTCGAGTAGTTCTGATTCGCGCGTTGATTTCTTAGGAAAGGGGCTTCGACACATTTTGGATTTTGCGCACACATCGCATTCGACGTCGTCTCCTAGGTCCTTTCGGGTTATGCCGTGTATGGTTCCGTTACGCTCGGCTTCACGAAGATCTGATGCGTTGAGGTGTCCGAGACGTCGGTGCCACGAGACGTTCGATTTAGATGTAGCCGCTAGAGATACCTCCTCTTCGGGTTTAGCACGCGCGGGTCTCGACCCCTCGCGCACGAAGTACAGTCCGTCGATTTTGTCCGCGACGATTTTTAGTTTTCCGTCGCGATCTAGAACGGTGGCGCTGCTCTTGTCGAACACGACCTTGAAACCTCGTTCTGTAATCTTTCCCACAGACAAAAGATTTGTGCGCAAATCGGGGACGTACAAGACGTTTTTCAACGATACGTCCGCGGTGGTACCGAACACGTCCGCCTTTAAACTCGCGATGCCCTCGGCGACTATTTGAGTGGACTCGTTATTTGCGAGGTTAAGTTTTCCGCGTTTCGAAGGATCGGTGCTCGAAAAAGACGCGGAATCGTTACACAGATGCGAAGTAGCGCCGCTGTCCAAACACCACTTTTGCTCGCGTCCCGCGGATCTAACGAGTAATGCCTGGCTCACGCATAATGATACCTGATCGCTCGTTTTGGTAGGTTCGTTGCTTGCGACGCTCTTGTTGCGGCACTCCAGGGATTTATGTCCGAACATCTTGCACTTATTGCATCGTAACCTCTTTTTCCTCTTAGATTGTGCTTTGTCGTTTCCGGAGCTGTCGGATTTCGCACTTTGTTGATTCTTCGAAAACGGATTCTTTTTGTTAATGTACATTGCACTAGACGCGGAACGTTCGTTACGATGAGCATCGTGCTCCTCGACGATTTTTATGCGGAGGGACTCGGGGTCGGGTAACTCGTCGCGCGACTCGATCGCGACACGGAAGTTTTCGTAACTCGATGGTAAACTATACAGCAGCGCGATCGCGAGCACATCCGGGTTTACGTTTACCTCCATGTCTCCTAACTTATCGACCGCGTCGAAGAATTTTGCGATGTGTTCGCGCACGTCGTCGCCCTCTTCCATTCGATGTAACATGAGTTGTTTTAGGAGAGTCGCCTTCCTCGCCGGTCCCTTAGATAGATATATGGATTGTAGCTTACACCAGACCTCTTGCGATGTACTGCATCCTTTGATCGGTTTTAGTTCCGATGCACTGATTGACAAGACGATATCGGACCTGGCTTTGCTGTCGCCTTTGTTCCAGGCTGCAATGGCGGCGGTTCTTTCGGCGTTATTTTCGATGGGCTCGGGTTTGACGCAGGTCCCGTTCACGTAATCCCATTCGTCGTTTCTGATGAGTAGCGCCTCCATATGAATCCTCCACGTGTCGTAATTTTCGCGATTAAGAGGTTCAAATCGCGAAACGTGGGTAGAGCTCATCATTTCTGCCGGATTGTAACGTTGCTTGGACGAAGACACAAAGAAAGAAAAAATGTCCACTTCGATCACACTAATCGCGTACGTAAGTCGTGTGTCCTGGGCCCATAACCTGTTGAGAGGGACAGTAGGACAGGTACTCAACTTAATCGAGAGAACGAATGCGTTTCAGTCTCAAGTAAGATTATTTAATGTTACTCTGGCTCAAAGATACAAGAAAGAATAGAAAAGAATTACGAGACAGTCACACGCGAGTCGCGGGGTACAGACAGTAACAAGGTTAGTGAAAACAAAGAAGAGGGGAACGTCCCGTTCCCAAAAGATAGCGACACCTAACGGCGTAATGACAGCAAGATGTCGTTACCGAACGCACTCGAGATCGTAATCCAATCAGAGAAGGACGATCTCTAACAAAAATATTTTCAATATATTAAAAAATTTTTAAATCGCCGAAATATAATTTTTTTTTCATTTTTCTATATTCTAATATATATATATATATATATATATATTATAAAAAAATTGATATTGATATATTTGAACTCTTTATATACTGGATGATATACTGAACATCCTTGCATTGATTATACATTACTCAATATTCTTTCACGTTATAAGTATTTGGAGCAAATTATACAATAGCATCAATAATCAAAAAGAAATCAAGAATAATCAACATATCCTTTATATAATATATATATATATATATATATATATATATACGCACATATGTGCATAACCATATATACAATTTCCAAAAAGTGGGTGCTTATTAGCCTTGCTACGCTACTGCCTTCTGCTACGGAAGGCCAGAAAGCATTTTCAGGCGGCATCTCGCGTATTTCGGCACGGTAGAGGAACAAGGACAACACGTGATTATCGGTCCTTGTCTCTCTACGGTGCGTCCGCGTGAGCAATGCAATGGTATATGTACGTGTACAGACATGCACCACTACATAAAACCCGAGAATTGGTTTCTCGGCGTTGGCAACACTGAAATCGGAGTTTCGCGTTGTCACCGCGCGAGGTCTCCAACATCAATTTGGAGTTTGGCCGGCCGACCTGTCGATCCTTAAGGGGATCCTAAATGATGTTTTTACCGACCGAATGCGAGAATATTTATTTTTTTCATATAACTTTTTATTGACTATACTGATCAATAAATCCTTTTCCACGATTAAAGTACTTATAAAAACGGACCGCGCTAGCTATGTTTGCATATATAAATCATATAAAAATCAAAAATTACAGTTTTGTTATCGGCTGCTTTGTGTCAGTTTGTAATAATACTTATTTAATAAAAAAAGTTTTGCAGTTTGTCTGTGCATGAAATATAGTATGCGCGGTAAGGATTATATGAAGAAATATTAGTAAGCAATTAAAAGTGAGATTGCAAGTCTAATAAAAAAGTTATAAAAAAACATTTCACGCATATGTGTGTGTGCAAATCGAGGCTGCGGAATAAAACAGAGCAGTAGATTAGTTGCGTGATATCGTGATAGATGGAGCTGCAACGTGTTTCTCTCTCTCTCTCTCTCTTTCTGTTTTTTATAAGGTCTGTTCGTTTTGGCTACACTGGCCACATTAGTTCAGAGGTTGTCTTTTTTGTTCGACATTGGAAGGAAAAAGATAACCTCTGAATTAGTGTAGCCAATGTATGCCATTATATATTTTATGTTTGATAATATAAATAATACATCAATTTTTTTCTATAAAAAACTATATATAAAACAGAAAAAATTTTGTGTTATTTATATTATCAAACACATGAAATATATAATGACATACAATTTTATTTTAATTATATTTGTATAATACAATAATATTCACATGATTTTTATAGATAATAAGTATATGCATTTATAATTTATAAAAACTAAATCTTATTTTTTATACATCGAAGTAATTCGAGTAATGATTTTACTGAAATATATATTTGATAGACATTGTGATTCTAACGAATTTTATTTGTTCGCATATACCTGTAAATTGTTATAAAAATTACTTTTACTGTAAATGTAAGATAAATTGTATGCAATCTATAAAACAAAAGAGAGAGACAGAGAGAGAGAGAGAGAGAGAGACAGAGAGAGAGAGAGAGAGAGAGAGAGAGAGAGAGAGAGAGAGAGCGAGCTTTTTTTACTTTCCCGAAAATAGAGACATTCAATGCAAACGGTGAATTGTATATCTCTTTACGACACGTACAGCCGGGGAAAAATTTTTTATATATAATTATATAAAATAATTGTATAATTATACATATAATTTTGCGATTATATGTATAAAATTATACAATTATTTTAATATAATTATATATAAAAAATTATTTCCCGGGTTGTATGTGTCGTAAGGAAATATATGTATAATTGATCGTTTGCATTGAATGTCACTATTTTCTGAAAAGTAAAAAAAGAGAGCTCTCTCTCTCTCTCTCTCTCTCTCTCTTTCTTGATCCTTTATGCTTATTGTTAGTATTCTATCAATTAGTAATCAATGCAATCAATTATATCGTTTTACGGCAACAGCCAGTTACTCGTTCACTCACTCATTCATTCTTTTAAAATATGTCCATTTTTATACATAATTATGTAAATTTATATATAAAAAATAAGGGTGCATATATAATCATGTCAAATTTGTATATAAAACATATATATTTATATATATAAAGAAATACTTATTTATTACACTTGTATATATATATATATATATATATATATATATATAAATTTATATAATTATATATAACAAGCACTTTTACTTAATTATGTATAGACATATTTCATAATATAATTCTGCGATTATACGTATACTTTTATATATTTCTATATAATGTTATATTATATATTATATACACAAATTTTTGTCCCGGGGTATTTTAAACTTTTATTTTCTTTTTCTTTCCCCATTCTTGTCTGTCTTTACATGCATGTTATTATGTTGTATGTGTATCATGTATAATTTGGATTTGTATGTATGTTGAGAAGATTGGAATAGATAAAATTTTATTACTTCATGTTTTTATATTATAAATGCAGCTTTTTGTAAATATCCGAAATAAATAATTTTTCTACAAATATTTTAAATTTATCAAAATATTTTTTACTGCACAATTAGACTAATATATTTTGCATTATTCTATCTTTATTAATTTTTTTCATAATAAAATGGATTTTATTGAACAAATAATAAATAGTAAATAGAGAAAATATAAAATATCGAAAAGAATATATTCATATAAACATATATTTGTGAAATCGAAATTTTGTTAAAATTGACTTTCATAGAAATTGTATTTTATAAATTTAATTAAAAAAAGCTGCATTTATCAGATAGAAACATAAAGTAATAAAATAATATATTCCAATCTTCTCAACACACACACACACACACACACACACACACACGCGCACACAACTTCTCATAACAAATGTTATATAAATTATACATATACAGGATGTAACAACGATTATATATCAGGAGTTTTTAGAAGAAAATACGTATTTTATTGAAAAATGTACGATTTGGCTCTTATTGCCTATCTTATATATGTTAAATTTATATTTATATATTACAGAGCCTAGTTAAACTCTTAATTTATACACGCTGGCTTAAAGGCGTTTATTTACCAACATTAATATATATAACAGAGAAAAGTATAGAATCGAAAGAATCTGAATAGCTCAGTTGGAAGAGCAGTCGCCCGGCAAGCGAAAGGTCTCGGGTTCGATTCCCGATTCTGCGACTTTCGGATCTATATTTTTCTCTCGCACTTTATTTCTTTAGGGGGAATAGGGGATACATGGAATTAAAAATCTCTTGTAGAGATTATTCCAATTTTATATCTTGGCCGTGTCCAAGTAAAAATTTGGTGCCTTGTGCACAGGTATTTAATTCTAACGAAAAAATTTTAGTTTCGTTTAGAATAACGCACTGTCATCCGCGATTTGGCTCTTATTGCCTATCTTATATATGTTAAATTTATATTCATTTTTTTTGTTTTTATATTTTTTTAATTTTTATTCAAAATAATGTATTAGCAAAATCATTTATTGACTTGTAATCATATTATGCTAATCAATGTACAGCATTCATCTTATATGATTTTCATGTATTAACTACCTCATAATACTATTATAAATTAATGTAAAATTTAATTTCCATTACTTTTATAGTTTTATATATGATGAGCAAATGTAAAATATTTCTTATTCGTGTACGTAATATATATTAAAATATAATTATTATATAAATAATTAATTAAAAATATATATAATAAATAATTTATTATATTCATAAAAAAATTTAAGTAATAATTTTTTTCAGCATCGCAAGGTCGGAGCAATAACATAGTCTATATAAAATTACACATTTTTATTTTATTGTAAAATACAATAAATATATATATATATATATATTAATTTTTTTATCCTTACTTTTTATAATTTTTTGTGAAATATATATTCATTCTTTTGTAAACTTATATAGATTCTTTATCTTATATTGATTTTTCTATATATTTTACTTATTTATAAAATATATAATATATAAGTTTATATATATGCACACACATAGATATGACAATAGCGTTATCGTGATTTTTTTCGATTATTGAAGTTATATTGTATAATCTCTCTCTTATTTATCAATTTTTTTACAATATATTAGAATATAGAAAAATTATAGAAATATAAGGCGATAAACTTGAAAATTTTTAAATATTGAAAATATTTTAATCATTTTTACAATTACATACACTATATATATATATATATATATATATATAAATGCAAAATAAGTCCGTAAATAAATTTATCAAGTAATAAATCCGTTGCATGCTTGCAGCTACATATGCACACACAAATAGCTGGTATGTTGATTTTTATTAAAAATTTATTTTCTGTATTATTTTGCATTTATATAGTGTGTATGTGGGTGTGTGTGTGTGTGTGTGTGTGTGTGTGTGTGTGTGCGCGCGCGCGCGTGTAGTAAAAATATTTTCAATATATTTATAAAATTTTTATTGCCGAAATATATTTTTTTATCATTTCTCTGTATTCCAATATATTATTAAAAAATTGATATTGATATATTTGAACTCTAATAATTTACTGGGTGATACATACTGAACATCCTTTGCATTGATCAATATTACTCGACATAAGTTCTTTTATGTTATAAGTATTTATGTTGCAAATTATACAATAACATCAATAATAGAAAAGAAATCAAGAATAACCAACGCATATTCGTCAATCTATGATTGCTATACAAGCTAATAATAATTTATATTCGTTCTCTTATTCTTGTCTCTCGAAAAAGTATAAGCAATAAATTATCAAATCTAACAAGTACCCGTGTCTAACATTGTAGACTAATTTACTTTCAATTATGCTACTGTTATTATTTATCATTAGACAATTATAAAACATATATATATATATATATAGCACTACAAATTATATATGTATATGTTTTATAATTTATTTTATATTTTATTATTTGACAAGTTAAATCTCTCCGAATCATAATTTGCGCTTACATCTTAAAGACGAAATGCTGTAACTCTCTGATATTCCAATCTGTATTTTTGAAAAGGACCACATCCCGTATGGTCGAAACGTTAAAATAAATATATATACAACTTTAATTTGAGGCCAGTGTAGTCAGACCAAATCTATAACCTCTGTTTTATAATTGTCTAATGATAAATAATAACAGTAGCATATATAATTGAGAGTAAATTAGTATATTTTATATATATATATATATATTTATATATAAATAATATATCCACATATGTGCATAAGCATATATAAAATTTACAAAAATGGGTGCTTATTAGTCTTGCTACGTTACTGCTTTCTGCTACGGAAGGCCAGAAAGCATTTTCAGGCGGCATCTCGCGTATACCGGCACGGTAGAGGAACAAGGAGAACACGTGATTATCGGTCCTTGTCTCTCTTACGTGCGTCCGCGTGAGCGATGCAGTGGTGTATGTACGTGTACAGACATACACCACTACATAAAACCCGAGAATTGGTTTCTCGGCGTTGGCAACACTGGAACCGGAGTTTCGCGTTGTCACCGCACGAGGTCTCCAATATCAATTCGGAGTTTGCCTGGGTGTACTGCCGACCCTTAAGGGTCGACAGGTCGGTCAGCCAACCTTAATAAAATTTTGTATAAATTATTTATTTATTACAAAGAATTATTTACTTTATAATCAATTATAAAAAATAGGTCTGTTTTTACACACACACACACACACACACACACGCACGCACGCACGCACGCACGCACGCACGCACGCACACAACTTGTTAACTAGAATGTGGACAAAAAAATTTTTACACCCTAATCTACATACATACATACATATTGTACATACATATATATATATATATATGTATATATATATATATATATATATGTATGTGACAAACATTTTTTTGTCCACATTCTAGCTAACAAGTTATATGTGAGTGTGTGTGTGCGTGTGTGTGTATGTGTATAACAGGTCTATCTATAATAATTATAATTGATTATAAAGTAAATAATCCTCTGTAATAAATAAATGATTTATATAAAAGTATTTTAGAGATTGAATATAATAATACTATTATTATCAAAACAGAGCAGTAGTAGTTAGATAAGAATAAATCATATAAATCATTTATTTATTACAAAAAATTATCCACTAAAACTTTATAATCAATTATATTTATAAAAGATCAAAAATTTGCACTTGTCACACGCGATGACTTATTTAGAAACATATGTAATGAGACAAAAAACTGACTTTTTATTATCTTGACATTGTTAATTGCCGTCTTTAATGTTCAATATTACATTTCAATTTATATAATATTTGTATTGCGCTGAGGAAGGCTCGAAATGTCAGCCGAAACGTTCGCTCTAATGTGTATTTCTTATGTATATATTATTTCGTTAAAATGCGAATAAATGATCACTTCTTATTTATTTCTCGCTACGTTCAAATGAAGTTTTTTATATTTTTTAATATCAACTGACAACTTGTTATGTTTAATAGCTCTTATAGCCCTTCTTTGTTTACAATTATTAATTTAACAGAGCTTGTTCGGGAGAGATCCGAACTTTTCGCTCGGACTCGCCCTTTCCTCTTGCCTCCCTCGTCCCGCCGCGTGATTAGAGTCGCGACGGGGGCACGAAGGCGGGGGGGGGGAGGGGCTCCGAGTTCGACCAGAAATTGATCGATTTGGTTCGACTCACTGTCCCTCGCTTCAGGGCGCGAGCCGGGTCCTTTTCCTTTCGGAGACGAATTGGCGAGCTCTTGCTCCCTGTTTTTTGCTCACGTGTCCTCGCTTGTAATTCGGAATCGAATCTGTCTTGATCCCGAAAGGACTTACGTTTTCTCGTGTGAAAGTGCAAATTAATTGTGCCTGAACAGTGTTAGTAATAAAGCTTATTGTCATCAATCAACAGGAGAGTTTTCTTTTCCGCGGGTTCCGATGTTCTTTATAACGCGAAACTTGCCTCTAAGCTCCACATCGTGTTCGCTGCTCTGGGGTCAGTGGAGCCGAGCATATCGCGGAACATTTGATCCTTTGAGCCGGATCCCACGCGGGGTGAAAGATAAAAGATTCTCCTGACACGTGCCTTGCACGTGCCTTACAAATGGGACCTCGTCTCGCAAGCTCGGGGTCCTCCAAGGAGCAGCTGCTAAAGGCAACCGAGAATCGTCTCCTTGCATCGCGAAAAGTGCCTTCTCGTGCATCTTAGTGCATACGGTGCAGTGACGATTCCCGCGAACTTCGTGGGTTCAAAATTCATCACTTTCTTCGCCACGCGGTCCGGCTCGCGAGGTTTCGCGCGTGACGTCATCGCGTGATCATTACGTGTATTTCGCATGGACGCTCGCTCCGCGCGCGAGATCGCCGGAGCGCATTGAATCGAGTCTGCGCAGAGCCGCGCGCGCGTGTAACACGGATTGTCAGCTGTCGCGAGTACAATTTACACGAGGCGAAACTCGCTGCGTGCCGAGGAGAGACATATTTCACTCGGAGAGAGCGCGCCCGCAACGTTTAATGCAGACACGTGAATACGCCGCTTTTCTCTGTTAGCACGGATACACCATTTTCTCGTCATGGAGGATATTATTAAGAAACAAACTGTCTTAGGCGGTTTTATCTCCCGTATGTGGGTAAATTTGCAAAAGCTCGGGCAAGCGAAAATTACTCCGACGGAGATTAATACGCGCACCGAGCGTCTTAACGAATACTGGCGCCAATTTCAAGACCAGCACTTTCTCGTGATTGTGAAGCCGGAAGCCGACAAGACTGAATATGTTCGGCGGGATTACTTCACGACAATCGAGGAAAGCTATTTTGAGGTGCGACACAAATTCGCGGAAGCGTTAGCCGATTTGACTCCGACCCGCGCAACTGGCCAATCGGCGCACGATCGTACGCACGATTCAAGTTTCGGCGACGAGGCGTCTGTATTTAAACAGATGCAATTGCCGAAGATCACGCTGCCGAAGTTTTCAGGCGATCAGCTCGCGTGGGAGGGTTTTCGCGATTTATTCCGCTCACTCGTGCACGATGTCTCAACGATCTCCAAGGTGCAAAAGCTGCAATACCTGAAGAGCAGCTTGACAGGCGAGGCGGCACATGTGGTGGACAGCGTTCCTTTGACCGACGCCGCCTATCAAGGTGCATGGGAGGATCTACTAGCAAGGTACGACAATCCTCGCATTCTTTTGTACGCTCATATGCGTAATTTACTGTCTTGCCCTGCCGCAAGTGCTAAAGCTTCGCCAGCGGAAATAAAGCGCTTACTCGGAGTGACCTTGCGCTCGCTTAGAGCATTTAAGTCGCTTAAAAGACCAGTCGATCACTGGGACGACTGGGTGGTCCATCTCCTTGTAAGCAAATTAGACGCGGCCACCCGCGTTCATTGGGAGACCTCGCTCGCGGACTCTCGAGTTTTTCCCACGTTCAAGGAACTCCAACGCTATTTGGAGAACAGGATACGCGCTTTAGAGGCAGCCAATCCAGAGTCGATTCTCAGCCGATCCACGCCAGCGGTGGTGGAATCTTCGAGGAAGCCCACTCGCGTGTCGTCTAACGCCGCCACGACTTCCAAGCCTAAAGCGGACAAAGGCTGCTCGATGTGTAAGGCAAACCATCTCCTGCCTTATTGCTCGAAGTTCAAGGCGCTGGCCGTCGAACAACGTGGCGAGCACATATGGAAGACTGGGTTGTGCAGCAACTGTCTGCGTTCGGGACACGGAACGGATTCATGTCAGCATACTGGACGCTGTCTGGTGTGCGGAGGTAAACACCATACCGTGGTGCATGGTGGATGTCGTTCAGGGTCGCGTGCGGATGATGGAAAGCGGTCCAAGGCAGAGACGACGAGCGACCTGTCAACTAGTGTTTTGGCGCTCGCTATGAACACTGGTCGAACCATGTTACTTTCCACAGCGGAAGTGCTTCTGCAAGGTCCCACCGGTGAGACTCTGACGGTGCGGGCGTTATTAGACTCAGGTTCGGAGGTGTCTTTTGTGACTGAATCAGTGGTACAATCGCTGCGATTGAAACGCCGAAGTGTTGATGTCGTGGTCGCAGGACTACAGGGCACTCGAACCGGTTCGGTGTCCTCGTCGGTTCGTGTCGCATTGCGGTCTAGACTTTCTCCAGCTTCGGAGATCGCGGTGGACGCGTTCGTTCTTCGTACGCTCACTAACCTTATCCCGTCTAGGCATGTTTCAGGATGCTCATGGCCTCACATTCAGGGTCTGCAGTTAGCCGATCCGCGCTTTGATGTGCCATCTCGCATTGACGTCATCCTGGGCGCTGACGTTTACGGTCAGGTGCTACAACCGGACGTACGACATGGTGAACCTGGTTCGCCTACAGCGCAGCTCACTTCGCTCGGCTGGGTGTTACTCGGAACATTATCTACACGCAGCGGAGGTACCGTAAACAGCCAGTTGTCGGTCCATCACGTACAGGCGCGAGATGCGCTGGCTGCTGTTCTCCAACAGTTTTGGGAACTGGAAAATGTTGGAGCGGACAAACCGTTGAGCCCTGAGGAGGAACAAGCTGAGCAGCACTTCGTGAGCACGCACTCCCGTGACGCGGACGGGAGATACGTAGTGCGTTTGCCACGCCGCACGGGACCCACTCGACTAGGGGCATCTCGACCAGCGGCGCTATCAATGTTGCTGTCCTCGGAAAGGCGGCAAGCGAGGCAGCCGGAACTTCGGCGAAAGTACAACGACTTCCTGACGGAGTATTTGGCGCTGGACCACATGGAGATCGTCCCACGAGGGCACGCAGCTCCTAGTGAGGCGTACTACATGCCACACCACGCCGTCTTTAAGGCGTCTGATCCGGCGTCAAAGATCCGTGTAGTTTTCAACGCCTCTGCCCGTACTACGTCAACTTACTCCCTGAACGACTGCCTGCTCCCAGGGCCGCGACTCCAGGCGGATCTTTGGCTGGTCATCACTTGATGGCGCATGTTCCGAGTCGGCTTTTTGGCAGACATTGTCAAAATGTTTCGCCAGGTCCGGATCCATAAGGAGGATGCAGATCTTCAGCGCATAGTCTGGCGCCCGGAGTTAACGGGAGAAGTCCGTGACTTCCGTCTCTTAACCGTAACTTACGGTACGACCCCCGCGCCATTTTTAGCGCTTCGTACTTTACACCAACTGGCGCAGGACGAAAGCTCTCGCTTCCCGGATGGTGCAACCGCTCTACTACGCCACTCTTATGTGGACGATATTTTGACGGGTGCCCACGACTTGGAGGGAGCACGGGAGTTGCAGAATCAGCTGGTGGCTATACTTCGAGAGGGCGGCTTCGCCCTGAGCAAGTGGGCGTCCAACGACCCGTCCCTCTGTATCAGAACCGGACAGGAGGAATGCGTGCTTCCGGTGGGCGAAGTGGTCAGCGCACTTGGCATTCGGTGGGACCCAGCTGCCGATACCCTTACGTTGAAGGTGACTTCACCCTCGGATCACAAGGCCGTCACGAAGAGGGTGGCGCTCTCCGAAGTGGCTCGTTTGTTTGACCCCTTGGGATGGGTCGCACCGGTCTTAATCTTCGGTAAGATCTTCATTCAAGATCTGTGGGTGCGAGGATGTGACTGGGACGAGCCTCTGGACACGGAGTTGGAGCGTTTATGGACCACATTTCGATCTTCGTTGCCGGTTCTCGATGGCGTCCGGTTGCCCAGGTGGGTCCAGACGGGTGCGGGGACCGGGGATACTCAGATCCACGGATTCTCCGATGCATCGGAGAGAGCATTTGCGGCGGTTCTCTACTTGAGAGTCGTCAAGCCTTCAGGCCAAGCGCTGACAACGCTCTTGGCCGCCAAGACGAAGGTGACACCTGTGAAGACGCAGAGTGTCCCTCGGCTGAAACTTTGCGGGGCTGTCTTGCTCACCAGGCTTTTGGACAGAGCAACGAGAGTACTCAACCTTTCGGCGATACCCGTCTTTGCCTGGACGGACGCACAAGTCGTCCTAGCATGGCTCCGTTCGCACGCTTCGAGATGGAAGCCGTTCATCGCGCACCGGGTCTCTGAAATCCAGTCAACGCTGCCAAGCGAGTGCTGGGGCTATGTTCAGACGGCCTCGAATCCTGCGGATCTGGCGATACGGGGAATCCACCCTACCGAACTCTTAAGATCGGAGCTATGGTGGCATGGCCCGTCCTGGCTGCAACAACCACAGACGAGCTGGCCTCGTCTGGACGCACCTCAGTGCACAGCATGGAAGGAAGAACAGAGAGCCGTAGCAGTACTCACTGCTCACGCGGACATCGACGACGAACCTCTTTCACGCTCCCTCTCCCTCTTCCCCTCACTCTTCGCTCTGTTACGTGCAACAGCTTATTGTTTCAGATTTGTTCGAAACGCTAAAGGAAAGGATCCCAAGACTTCTGGTTTTCTCACTCAGGCTGAACTGCAGGATAGTCTAACCGCGTGGGTACGCTACGCCCAATCGCCGTTCCACTTGGAAGGCGAAGCATTGAGGGCGGGGCGATCAATCCCGGTGCGATCGACCTTGAGGACGCTTCAGCCCTTTCTAGATGAGAAAGGTCTACTTCGGGTCGGAGGCCGACTGCATGCTGCCTTTCTACCATATGCCGAAAAGCATCCCTTGATTTTGCCGAAGACAGGGCGCTTTACTTGGCTCATCGTGCAGGATGCGCACGCGGCCACAATGCACGGGGGTCCACAGCTAACTCGGAGTCATCTTCTCCGCAAATACTGGATTGTCCAGGGTGGCTTGCTGACTCGGCGCATCGTGCGGGAGTGCGTGCGCTGCACTCGCTTTCGACAGGAAACTGGGCAGCAGCGGATCGGACAGCTTCCGTCGGTGAGACTTCGCCCGTCTCGACCCTTCCTTTCGTCCGGAGTGGACTTCGCCGGACCAATCAAGGTTCGTGCGTCGAAGGGCCGAGGTCGCACGGCATTAAAGGGCTACATCAGTCTCCTTATCTGTTTGGCGACGAGAGCGATCCACTTGGAGGCGGTCTCTGATCTCTCGACTGAGGCCTTTATCGCAGCATACCGTCGCTTTACTTCGCGACGAGGTCGCTGTGCGGAGTTGATGTCAGACAACGGCACCAACTTCCGCGGAGCAGACCAGGAACTTAGGCGGATGCTGAGGGCCGCGTCTGACGCTGGTTCGCACTTGGCGAACGAAGGAACGACGTGGACCTTTATCCCTCCTCACGCACCGCACTTCGGTGGAATCTGGGAAGCGGGTGTCCGGTCAACCAAACACCATTTAAGGCGTATCGTCGCCGATCACGCCCTCACTTTTGAGGAGCTCTCCACTGTGTTGTGCCAAATAGAGGCATGCTTAAATTCCCGACCTCTCTATCCTCTCAGCTCCGATCCTTCTGATCTGACCGCCTTGACCCCTGGTCATTTCCTAGTGGGTGAGACTCTTACGAGCATTCCTGAGACGATAACTCCAGATGATTTGCCAGCTCCGCATAACCGTTGGCGTCTACTCACTAATATGCGGGATCATTTTTGGCGCAGGTGGTCAAAAGAATACCTGCATCATTTGCAGCAGTCATCTAAGTGGCTGCAAACCAGGAGCAATATCCGAGAGGGAACCTTAGTCCTGATCAAAGACGACCTCCTCCCCCCAACAAAGTGGGCGATGGGCAGGATTGTCGACGTCTTTCCCGGACCCGATGGATTGGTGAGAGTGGCGGACGTACGAACAGCCTCCTCCGTCCTACGGAGATCGGTCACGAAGCTGTGTCCACTGCCCGTGCCGATCGAACAACGAGAGGCGTAGGATAATCCACTCAGGATTTGTCATTTTATTGTAAACCATCCCTTCGGGATTTAAATTTTTGTAACTGCTTAGATTACGCGATTAAGGGGATGCCGGAGGTCTACTATTATCGGCCGAATCAATTATATTTTCCAACACCAAGAAGTTTTTATTGCGTTAATAGAATAACAAATGCTTTTCCACGATTAAAGTTAATACAATAATAAACTGCGAAGCTGTCTCAATTTGTGATAAAAAGACAAAAAATTTTTAAATACGAGTTTTTTTCTGGCTTCTCGCGTCACGTCATAACAATATTTGCTTGTATAAAAGTTTCACAATTTATACGTACAAAATAAGACCACTTTGCGGAAAAGATTGCATAAAGGAATATTAGTGAGCTTGCAGAAATAAGTTTAAAAGTCTAATAAAAAAGATCTTGGTTATGGAATATTTCATTCACATGTGTATGTGCAAAATGACATTTGGGAATAATACAGAGCACAAAATTAGTTGCGCGATGTCGCGATAGATGGAGCTGCAATCGTGCAGTTAGACAAGGACAGACAGTCATATTATCTTTGTCTCTCTCATGCTGTCTTGTCTTCTGACCACGGTGTGTATACGACCGTGCTTCTGACTCTCTCTCTCTCTCTCTCTCTCTCTCTCTCTCTCTTTCAAATTGCTCGTTCATAATTGTATGCGAGTGATTTGAGAAAGAGAAAATATGCTTTCTAAAAGTATGTAGATATAATATGCCAATATTATATATATGTGTATATATATATATATATATATAATACATATATGTATATATATATATATACAGGGTTTGTCCGGAAAGTAATGCGTCGCATTTTTTTAAAAAAGAATTTATTGATCGCATAGGTAAAACAACTTAAAATTGTTCGAAGTATGACCCTTCTGCGTCAATACATTTTTGCCAACGCGATTTCCATGCGTCATAAGATTTCTGGAACTCCTTGACTGGGATGCTGTTCAGGGAGGCCGTCGAAGTAGCTTGTACGTTGTCAACCGACTCGAGCTGTTGTCCTTTGAGCTCCCTTTTCAGCCGAGGAAATAAAAAAAAGTCCGCCGGGGCCAAGTCGGGACTGTAGGGCGGCTGCGGCACCGTTGCCACACCGATCCGGGTCAGGTAGGCCGTAATAACAAACTTTATCGCATAGCGTTGCTCTATCGTTCTCTCCATCACAAGTTCGACGCGACCACTAAGCAGAGGTTCACAGAATAAGCCGTCCTAACCCTCCAAGCGCATGGAAACAATTGAGCGACCTACCGTTGGAAAGCTAAGAGTACCCCCCTTCCTCCCCAACCGGTCCCATCGCTCTGCGATGTATAGTCGCGTCACAAAAAAATGCGACGCATTACTTTCCGGACAAACCCTGTATATATATATTTTTATCATATATTTTATATATATATTTTTTTATCAAATATTCCGATTTATTATGTACGTAAAAATGCGCGTCAGATCTTTCGTATTCGCGCGGTATCAGTAGTATGTACAATATGTACCACAGTAATCCGCGCGTATTATACGTTGATATGATCTACTGTGCGACGCCTTACTCACGTCGCGCGGTGCTATACACGTTCATACGCGTAAAAAGCAGCGTATACTTGAGTTTGTGTGTTGTCCACACCATGGCACGAAAATATGACGCCAAACATTTGCCCCTTTCGAAACGTAGAGTTTTCTTCAAGAAGGGCTGGATGTACAGGTTAGTTTATTTATATACATTTTCTATATATGCATACATACACATACATATATATATATATATATATATATATATACATATATATAATATATACACATATCTATTGATTTATTTAGCAATCTGTCTATCTATCGAACTATCTATCATCTATCGATTAACCTATCTATCTATCTATCTATCTATCTATCGATCTATCTGTCTCTTCTCTCTTTTCTACATTGCATTCTTTTATATATGCACACGTATATAATAATTTTTTAAAAATATTGTACATTACAAAAGTAAAAATAATTAAATTTATAATCTAAAAATATATAAAAATTTTTTATGAATATAATAATTACAAAGTTTTAATAGATAATTTTTTGTAATAAATAAATGATTTATATAATTTATTCTTATCTAATAACTACTGCTCTGTTTTGATAATAATAGTATTATTATGTATTCAATCTCTAAAATACTTTTATATAAATCATTTATTACAAAGAATTATTTACTTTATAATCAATTATAATTATTATAGATAGGCCTGTTTATACACATACATATATATATATATATATATATATATATATATATATATATATATATATATATATATATATATTGTGTGTAAGTGTGTGTATGTGTATAAACAGGCCTATCTATAATAATTATAATTGATTATAAAGGGCCGATGTAAGTGGCCGACGGCACACCTTCGGCGCGGAAAGCGGGAAATTCGCGTAGATACCGAAAATTACGTTTAATTGGGCGCCAGGCGCGAGATTCGCGCCACTCTGAAAGTTTACAAATCGACAGATGACCTTTATAATCCGTAAATCATCCCGAAAATTTCCGCGACGGCGATAATCGACTCGCTCAGATCGTCAGGGGGTAGAGGGGGAAGTTCGGACGGGAGAGAGAACGGAATGCGAGAGAGGCTATTTAAAATCGCTCAAATGTAACAAGCATTGAATATATTTGAACAATGGTGAATGAAGATAGACAAAAAAGTAATTGTATAAAAGCTTGAGTAAAATGTTAGGTCAAGAAAGGAAAATCAATATTCTTTCGGTATACTACGGAGGGATCTCCGTTTTAGTGACGCCGAAATACAAATAAACGAGTCCGAAATTTGATTCGGACAATACAATACGGCGTATTTACGGCCGAGACGCGGCGCGTTGTTATTATTCCGCGCCTTTGAGACGACCCAACGCGGTGACATCGGACGACACGCGGGACCCAGAAGTAAATTAGCACGCCTACGTGTCGAATAATTATTACCGCACGAGACTTAATAAGGTCCGTGCGGCGTAATTAATTCTGAGGGTTGTAGGCAATACAAAATTTCCGTAAACTGTAGTAGGTCCCGCGCGACTTTCTTTGAGATCAATCACGCCGGTCGTCCCTCGCACTATATTACAAAGAATCAGAAGACTGCGCGGATAATGATATGCGCGAGAAAGAATACGCTATTTCTGATGCGTGACTCTAGACAATTTTCTATTCTCAGATATAGAGACTCTAACAGGCGAGAACGACACAATAATCACGAGACGAGACTTTTGTTCTACATTAATGTAACGAAATCGCGGTGACTGTCGGCGTATCCGCGGGAGAGAGAGCCTCTCTTAATATACGCGCGGGAGAGAGCACGCGGTCGGCCGGGCGCCGGGATAAATTCCACGCGGAACGAATCTCTAAATTAAACCTCTCGTAATATCGCGAAATGACACCGGTGAATATTTAATAACCGGCCGCGGCCGTGACACGCGTCTCTCTCGAATACTCTACTCACAAACGAACGAATTTAGCGGCTTTACAAAATTATAGGGCCGTTCGTCTCACCGGTATCGGTGGGTCCTTCGATGCTTCGGCATCCGCACGCAGGAACCTCTGCCCTCGACAACGCTCCGCCAGACAGTGACGAGCAAGAGGCCTGCCGGGATCACGCCAATAATAAATTGGGCATTTTCCACCCGTGGCGCTCCTTATCCTGGCAGGGCTGCCGGGCGTCCCGCGGGGCCCTGTTAATTCGCTTGAGAAAAATTTCTCTCGCCGTTCCTCTTTTCTTCCGCATTGAGTTCCGCTGTTCCTCTATATTGTTCGTCGGGAAGACTCCTACGAGCGCGCCTCTTTGCTGTTCCTCCCAAAAATCCGCTAGATCGATTGTTTGATCGATGATGAAATTTCGTGTATCCGGATCTGCGGAGGCTCGAGGCAGGGTATCTCCCGCGCCTTTTGTTTCCGGGGCTCTCTCGCGAGAGAGTGGCCATCCCCGTCTCTTGCTGGAATCTCTGCGAAAGAAAGAACCTTTTATGGCGGTATCCCGGTTCTTAACGGGAGGAGCAATCCCGAAAACCTATGTGTGAATAATATTTACCGGGCGTGATCCGGACGTGGTGGCCTCTGCTCAGTCCGAAATCGTCCTCTTCGTTTTCTCCGTCCTCTCACCCTCTCTCTCGGTTTCTCCGGTTGAGACACGGACCCTATGCAAAATTGCTCGCCGAAAACGCAAAAATTGCTTAAACAAAAATTATAAATAAAGTAATTCGCGAAACGGGTGCGCGGAGCGCATCCTCCGACGCGGAAGAAAACGCAAAAATGATTTTTCGGGTGCTCTCTCTCTCTCTCTCTCAAAGATTGGCGAGAGAGCAAAGGTTTCCGAATTTCCCGCCTTCCCGGCCGGGCCCTTTGGCCCTTGTGACGGACAGTAAAAAAATGTCACGTCACAATATATATATATATATATATATATATATATATATACATATATATATTTTTCTTTATAAACATTTTCTACGCTTACATACGCATACATACATACATATATACATACATGCATGCATATAAAGAAATATACTAACCTTTTCATTCAGCTTTTCTTGAAGGAAACTCTATGTTGACAAAGAGGCAGACGTTTTGCGTTATATTATTCTATGTATGAGAGAGACAAAGATAATATGACTGTCTGTCCTTGTCTAACTGCACGATTGCAGCTTCATCTATCGCGACATCGCGCAACTAATTTTCTGCTCTGTATTATTTTTAAATGTCATTTCGCACATACACATGTGAATGAAATATTCTACAATCGAGATCTTTTTTATTAGATTTTTAAACTTATTTCTGCAAGGTCACTAATATTCCTTTATGCAATCTTTTGGAGAAAGCGGTCTTATTTTGTACGTATAAATTGTGAAACTTTTATACGAGCAAATTTTGTTATGACGTGACGCGAGAAGCCAAAAAAACTCGTATTTAAAAATTTTTTGTTTTTTTATCACAAATTCAGACTGCTCCCTCCTTTATTATTGTATTAACTTTAATCGTGGAAAAGCATTTGTTATTCTATTAACGCAAAAACTTCTCGATTGTGGCAAAATATAATCGGTTCCGTCGGTAAAAGTAGATTTCCGGCATCCCTTTAAAAATTTATAATAAATTAAATACGATCTCGTGGCTAACCCAACCTTACCCGCTGCTAGCTGCGTATCCCCCCAAGTTATATTATGAATTTTATTTTCATCTTTTTTCCAACAAATCAATCTTTGCCACCCTGCGGGCAATCCTACTAATTGAGAATATTGTAAATTTAATAAGATTCATTAAGTATTTTGGCTAATATCTGGGATAAACGAATCCGTAATTCCCGGCCGGCCGATAGGCGTCTCCACCATGTCGCCTGTCGACCTTTAAGCTATAAGATAGGAAATTAAAATATATTGTTACTAATATAAAGTAGTATTCTATTATCAAGGATTTGAACATTTAGAATAACCGGTAAATAATTACGAGTTGAGATTACTAAAGATTTAGATAGTCGGATAGTCGTCGATTTTAAAGTGGGTTCTAGCGGTCCTGAGCTTACTAATTCTGGTAGGGAGACAGCAGGAAAATTATATTCCTCGAAAGATGTAAAGTCTTGGTAGGAATTCTTAGACAATTCCACTAATTCGTTAATTATATTATCAATCTCCTCAAGGGTGATTGGAGATAAAGGTTCTATTTTATTCAGAAATAAATATTTTTATCGGCTCTTAATATAAAGAATATAAGTATGCTGTCTTCTAAGCCGGGCAATAGAGCCAAGGAAACGAAAAATTAATTAAACGGAACTGTATCTCAATTTGAGATCCCAAAGTTCCACATATAAATTAATTTCGAAACTTACATATGGAGAAATAAGCGAGAAAAATATAGGTCCGAAAAGTCGCTGAAGCGGGAATCGAACCCGCGTCTTTCACTTTCCGGGCGACTGCTCTTACCAACTAAGCTATTCAGACCCTTTCGATCCCATATTTTTCATTTGCCTCTTTAGTAGATGTTAGTAAATACCGCCGTGATTAGCCCAAAGCGGGAATCGAACCCGTAAATGGTAAGAGCAGTCGCCCGGAAAGTGAAAGACGCGGGTTCGATTCCCGCTTCAGCGACTTTTCGGACCTATATTTTTCTCGCTTATTTCTCCATATGTAAGTTTCGAAATTAATTTATATGTGGAACTTTGGGATCTTAAATTGAGATACAGTTCCGTTTAATTAATTTTTCGTTTCCTTGGCTCTATTGCCCGGCTTAGAAGACAGCATACTTATGTTCTATTTTATATTGAAAATTGTCAATTGATCTGGAACTTTGAGGTAGGTCAGGAGAGATTACCCCTTGAGACTCGGGTAATTGTTTATCTCCGGATAATCTCTCTTTAGAATTTGATAAAGTAGTCGCGATTGATCTATATTTTTTAATTAATGAAGGGCGTGTACGCTTTTTCTTACGTACAAGGTTGCGTTTCCGGTTGGCCATCTACAAGGGTATGTTCATTCTTATTGTATTAATTAATTAGTTATTAGGAAATTATAAAGTTGGATTAAGGGTTAAAAAAATTAGTTCTCACTTGATTCCACACGGAGATGAAAATCTGCTCTGTTGCTCCTGGTGACTATGCCTAGGCTGTAGTTCTCCAGGGGACCTCGGTCTCAGGATGGAATTGAAAGAACAGACGTGCACTGATTTTGTTATTTTTAGTTTTTTTATTCCTTTATTTATAAACAATTTCTAAGTTTGTGACTTATAATCGTACAATTAGAGTTTACGAATTTAAACTATCAGATGAGTTAATTAGAATGATAACTAACATAGGAATCGCAGAAAGATCTAAGTACTAGTTGACACGAAAACTAGATTAACCGTAATCGGCTAAATGTAGACTTTAGAAAATAGTAATACGAAATGCTCTATTCTAGAAATTGACACGAAGTGCTCGCAGGACGCAAAATCCGCGGTTTATATACCCTTCTGAGGACCAGGCGTGCTTAGATTTTGACAGGTTTACGGTTCCGTAGGAATTCGGTTTGCGTCATCGAAGAGGGGGCAAAGAGGATGATCCATCAGCGAAGATAATTGTTGGCGCAGTATAATTATAATTTTTAATAGTCAAATGGGAATCTTTACAATAGTTTCTGAATTGCTTATTTATAAAACGTTAATATTTATCATTATAATTTGTACTAAAGGTTTAAATTGCGTGCCCTAGAAGCCATTACAAAATGTGGAGATTGTAATTCCTTAGGTATTCATTATGATAATAATTGAGAGGTTTTATTGTTAAAAAGCGTGCAACGTTATTCTGTAAAGGATTCAAGGGCTAGCTTTTGATAGTTTGAGTTGTAGCTTATAATGATAAAGATAATATTTCGCTTTCTAAATCTTTGGTTCGACGTAGGGCATTGGTTTCTTTTCTAAAGTTTAGGAATGCGGCAGGGGGGTTATACTGAGGTCAAATTACAAGCCATCGTATCGCCAAGTCGATCTCTACGAATACTTATGTCTAGTAGTACATTTATTTCTCCTTGTTTGGTCTTTTTACGCATATTGATCAATCAATTATGGCATACTTCATTTATAATATATGATATTTATAGTTAATAAAAAGGTCTATAATTATTTATGGATCCATAATTCATTAATGCAATATTGAAAGGCTTACATATTCAAATGTGTACTCGGATAATTCTTGGTCGTACTTACAGAATCGTGTTTCGTTTTAGATATAAACTCTGGAAGAATTAGTGTTTTTCTTTTAGTCATCATATAAATTTTGATGTGAGTAGGATTCTGTAAATCTGACTAAAGAATAGGTTGTTTTGGAATTAATAATACATCGCGTTGTATTGTAATTTACTTTAGGAGGGAGTGGATTAACATTTTTAGTCCTTATATCTTGTGCCTGATTATATTAAATTTATCATACCTATTATTTATTGTTTAACGTTATTGTAATAGGTGTATCAATAAGTACTCCTATTCTTAAGCGGGAATCACACTTTTGCATAGACGCATAAGCGTAAGCATAAGAATCTTGATTGATCTATAAACGTATGCATAAGAAATTTAACCAATCGAATTTTTTATGCATATGCTTATGCGCTTATGCAAAAGTGTGTGCTCCCCGCTTTATGCTTACGCTTATGCATCTATGCAAAAGTGTGTGGTCCCCGCTTTACGTTTACGATTAAAACTTTTTACGTGCAATGGCCTTAATTTTCGCTATAAAAATGCAATAAATCGTTTAAAAAAATAATAGCCTAGACAGCATCAAGCCCAAAATTGGCGCATAAGATATCATTAAGAAATCTTTAAGACAGCTTTAAGAAATCTTATGATATGATATCCGAAAGACATCTTAAACATATTTTAAAGATATCTTATGCGCCGATTTTGGATTTGGTGCTGTCTGGGAGAACAATGCAGAGCAATTAAGAAGCAATCGTTTTATAGTGTATATAATTGCAAAAAACTATTAAAAATGTTTTTTGTAAAAATTAAAAATTTTACGTTTTTCGTAAATATTAAAAAAAGTATTTAAAAAAGGAGCAATCGCTGATTCAATAGTATCATGTGTGCAGCTTGTGCAATAGGTCGTGTGTGCAAACGTTGTCTCTTAAATTTTTATTTGTGCGCAATAGAGCTTGTAGGCTTGTAGATGAGTTTGCAGACAATATATATATATATATATATAATATCATGCGTGCAATATGTATAGCTTGTGCGCAATAGTTTTAATATGTGCAAACGTGCGATTGTGCCTAAATTTTATTATTTCTGTGCAAAAGAGCTTGTAGGCAATATATTTGTAGGCAAAAATTTTGTGCGCAAACGATTTGTTGGCAAACGGTGTCTGTACAGCCATACAGCACCGAAAGATTGTAGAAACATTGCATCCCACGTTGCACCGGCAAGGTACTATTAAAGACCGACGGCCTTACGGGAGTTTTTGTCACCTACTAAATAGGCCTGTCGGTATGATGTCGGTAACTATCAAATTCCTATTTTATATATTGTATATAAATACGTATATATATATATTTCATTATTAATTATGTTAAATATAAACTACATAATTATAATTTACAATATAGTAGAACAAATAAAATGTTCTTATTAACTATTTATTGTCAAGATTATCGACCGATGCCGGGCCCACTGGGCCCACTTGGTAGAGACAAAAATTTACCCAGAGTCGACGGTCTTTAACAGTACGTCGTCAGTGATACCGCAAATTGAGAGGCCCCTTAGAATAACGGCGGATTTGATGAAAGGATCATGTTGCAAGTTATAAAAAAATCACAGGACAAAGATTAAGTTTTATTTCGAACACGTGAGTGTCTTAAATATTTTTTAAAATATTGTACCATTTAAATATTTACATTACATTTATACTATAATTTGCATGATATAAGTGTGTTTCTCTACAAATGAAAACGGATTAATAGAAGAAACTCTTCCCAGGTAGCAAGCTGACGTCAAAATGACGTCATTTTGACGTTTAATGACGTCAGCTTGCTACCTGGGTTTCTGCGGCAAAGTATCCCTCATATAGATATTTATATACACACATACATATATACTATAAATAAATATAATAATATTTAATGTATATTTGGGAGATACGGACAAGATGTAGAGCACAATACCGAGCGTTAAATTAATTCGTCATCGCGATATTAATGTCGATTATATATATTATACGTCATAACGTTGTTCTGATCAAAGTAAAACATTAATAGGAATTACAAAATAAATTATCACATTTGTCTTTGAATAATAAGTATCTGTGCAAATTTTAGACCTGCAAAATAGGAAGACGTTCAATCGAATAGAACTTTGTTGAGTAATAAAGGTGGAAATAAAGTATATCTGGAACGTCTGAAACGTGAAATACAAAGGAAAATTGCAAAAATTTCTGTACAATTAAAATATGATCTGAAGAGATTCCGACAAGCAAAGGTAAATTATGCGAAAATTATTTATATTGGATATAATTTTATCATTATTTTCAAAAATTAATATTTTTA
This sequence comes from Nylanderia fulva, assembly GCF_048542155.1. Taxonomy (NCBI): domain Eukaryota; kingdom Metazoa; phylum Arthropoda; class Insecta; order Hymenoptera; family Formicidae; genus Nylanderia; species Nylanderia fulva. Next base: position 170,037 of record NW_028189708.1, on the reverse strand, counting down.
AATATAATTTATATATATACAATATAAATATATATATTAATTAATGAAAGGCTCGTATAAATTAACGAAATTAAAAGAAATAAATATTGTAGGCCAACTAAACGAGCAAAATTACATAAGATCTAAAGATTTATTAATAATTAAATTCTCATTCCATTAGAGAAACAATATACAACGTAAACGTTTCGACTGTACTACAGTCTTCTTCAATACATAAAAATCAAATATTAAAATACAAAGTTAAGTATTAAAATACAAAGTTAACGATTGGTCTGAGATGATGGGAATCTTAGTGTGTGACTCTATAAAATGCCATCTATTATTGATACCGTTTAATGCAAGATCTATGGAAACATTAGTTAAAAATGAAACAACATCCAGTGAAATTATTGTGTCGGAATATTTTAGTGTTTCTTCTGATAGAATGTTGCATAAATTTCCAAAAATGATTTCATAAGTATGATAAAATTTATATTAACTTCTACATTTTTTACTTTCAATAACATAACTTATAAACAAATTTATGGGACTCCTATGGGCTCCCCACTTTCTCCGATCATTGCCGATATAGTCATGCAGGACTTGGAAACATTGGTAATTAGTAATTTAAATTGCGAACTAACTTTTTATTTCCGTTATGTAGATGACATTATTTTATGCACTTCCGTTGACAATATTACATATGTTTTGAACGAATTCAACAATTATAACGATAGACTAAAATTTACATTAGAAAAAGAGGATAATCGGTGTATAAGCTTTTTAGACATAATGATCAAAGTAATAGATAATAAAATTTATTTAGATTGGTATCACAAAAGGACATTTTCAGGTAGATTGCTCTCATTTTTTTCAAATTATCCGACTTGTCATAAAATAGGAACAATTTATAGCTTGGTAGATAGAGCTATATTGCTATCACATTCTCAATTTCACAAAAAAAATATAGAGAAAGCTATTAATATTTTGCTATCCAACGGTTATCCTCTTGACTTAATTTTTATAGAAATAAAACGCAGATTGAAACATCTTTCAACGAAGAAATTTAACAAGTCTAACAACAACAATATAATAGATACTAATAACATAAATACGAACATTAAATATTTTGTCATACCATATATAGAATCAATTTCTGATAAAGTCGCTTCAGCAATAAGAAGACCTGACGTAGTGGTCGGATATCGTTGCATTAAAAAATTGAATGACTTCATAAGGGTTCAAAAGGACAGAAATGATTGTCCCACGAATTCTAATGTTATTTATAGATTGAATTGCAATGATTGTGACGCCACATATGTTGGACAGACAAAAAGACAGTTAGGAACGAGACTTAAAGAACATAAAAATAATATTAAATTTGTTATATCCCCCAAAGATATACAATAGATATAACTATTAAAAGGTAACTAATATTAAGAAATGAGTACTCGTATTACATCCGCAATTACGACAGACACTGACCGCGTTAAAAAACGCATACGATGCGAGGTATACGCGGAATCAGAGTTACGACAGATAATGACCGCGTTAAAAAACGCATACGATGCGAGGTATACGCGAAATCAGAATTACGACAGATAATGACCGCGTTAAAAACGCATACAATGCGAGATATACGCGGAACAGAAATTGGTCAACGTGCAAGCAAAGCAGAAGGACTTTGAATCTGCTTCGCTTGCACCTAGATTCTCGACCGGGGAAACCTGTTGCCAGGCATCCCTTCCGATCGGGGAAAACTCCAAAAAACAACGATATAAAAAGAGAGTAGAGACGCGACAACTCGTTCAGTCGCAGACACAAACAATCGCTCTAACCACGATCTCGCTAACCGCGCGCGCACTTAGCATCGACTCGCAGTTGTGCGCGATACGCGGAGTGACAGAAAGTCAGTGCCGCACACCCGGTAAAGCTTCAGTGTATTATTGGTAAAATAAATAAAGGCCAAGTGGTTGAAGTTGAATAAAGAATTTTAATAAGAAAAGTGCAGTGCATTTTCTACAAACACCCGACAAGTCCTGACGCCCCGGATTCCCATCCCAATTTGGCGCGACCCTCTGGTGTCTTTCCCGAGGCACACAACAAATTAGACTCTGCTAAACATTCGGTTGTCACGGAACACATTCTAAATGAACAGCATACATTTGATTGGGATAACACTAAGATTATGGATCATGAAAAGAATTACCACAAAAGGCTAATATCTGAAATGATCCACATTAAAGAACAGAAAAATGGAATTAATTTAAACAGAGACACCGAATTGCTAGACAGTAGTTATTTTGACATACTTAAAAAATTAGCTGAATCTCTCTCTCTTTCTCTCTCTCATAGTTTAGAAAAAACATTGGTAATAAATAGATACATCACGCTCTCTAACTTGACATTTGTTATTTAGACTTCGCAACACACACTTGAAATGTCGAGAAGAAGAACTTGTTAAAACGATAATGTAAGTTGAAAGATTTTTAATTTTATCTGATATTAATTTAATTTGCGTAAAATATCCACAGCATGATTAAATGTCGCAAAACTTGGAATCTCAGACCAATCGTCTTATTCATCTATTGGTCATCAGCGAAGAATCGTTTAACTTTGTATTTTAATGTTTAACCAACTTTGTATTTTAATATTTAATTTTGTATTTTAATATTTGATTTTTATGTATTGAAAAAGACTGTAGTGCAGTCGAAACGTTTATGCTGTATATTGTTTCTCTAACGGAATGAGAATTTAACTATTTAATTATTAATAAATCTTTAGATCTTATTTTTTTTGCTCGTTTAGTTGGCCTACAATATTTACCTTTTTTTAAATTTTGTTAATTTATACGAGCCTTTCATTAATTAATTTTTGTATATATTAATATATTCTGTATCAATGCAAATAGAATGACAAGTTGACTGATTGTTAATTTTAATTAATACATTTTATTATTTTTTAATTTTGTATAACTACAATAGAGAACTGATTTATGATATTGAAAATAATATATTATTGTTGTATTATGTATAAATATACACATGCGTTCTCACGATTTCACCTTCAAATATTAAAAAAGTTTGATAATGTAGTTCATTTTGAATTTAAAAATTAATGACATTGGGATAATGTTATTATATATTCCGAAAAATCAGTCACTATTGAAACGCGAAAGTGTACAGGAAATATAAACACTGTCTTGTGTGTGATAACGAACGATTCAAACTTTTTGCTCTTATTACTTTTTATTCTTATTAACGGCTTTTCTTTGCTTTTTTAATTATTAATTCTATACTAAATAAGGATATTTTTATTAAATAAAAAGGATGGCCAATTTTAAAATTTCCGCACCGGGCAGAATCGTCTTATCCGGAGAGCACTCGGCGATGTATAGAAAACTCCTCATCACGACCAGCTTAGATCTACGTACCAGACTCGAATTCTGCGAACTGCCTGATGAGAGAAAAATTGAGATATATTTTCCTGATGTTAACGTACACATTAATATACCGTTAGAAAATGTTCAAAGCTTCTTTTCTCGAGATGCAAGTGAAAAATCAAATTTAATGTTTGTGTTGAGATACGTGAAATCCTTGATTACTTTTAACGGCATGTGGACGACATACAAGCAGAAATTTAGTTTAATAATATTCTTTTTCTTGTTTTATACTATCGCTATCGAGCAAGATCTTGACGTAACATCTTTTCGCGTGAAAGTGTCCACAAATATACCAATCGGCGCCGGTTTTGGGAGTTCGACATCTTTCATGGTATGCCTTGCAGCGTGCTTTCTTCATTGGAAGGATCTGCAAACAGGAAATCTTACTGATTTTAATAATATTCAATTTTTGGATGATGTTGCTACTCACAGTTTTGTATGCATGGAATTTGTGAAAAACTATGAGTTTGGGCAGGTTGATGTTGCCGTTTGTGTACACGGCGTAATGTTAAAAAGTCAATTAATCGATTCTGGATTTATTGACAATATAGGTTCCTGCAAAAATCAAGCAAGAATGAAGATTCTACTGATCGATTCAGGTATTCGCCAGGAAAAGCGTAGGCAGGAAGAAAAAATGGCACAGCTGAAATCTGAATCTTCTGAGACGTTTGATGTTATATTAAATAGATTAAATAGATTTGCAATGAACATGTATGCTTGGCTTGATTTAATAAGTTTTTCCATTCAAAATGCCAATATATTTCAATGGAAAATTTGTTATGACAAATTACAGGTAACATTTTTCGTTTTTATATTTTTAACAGTATAATTATTATATTTTATATATATATATATATATATATAGTCCTTTCAGCGTTTGTACATAATAATCTGTTAGAGTATGTACCGTTTTCTAACTAATATTTTTTATGTTTTGCAGAAATGCATTAGATGGACGCAACTATTATTGAGGAGATATGATTTGTCGTGTGAAGTATTCAATCGTATTTTCGAAATTGCACAAAATATGGGATACTCGGCAAAACTTACAGGTTTTGGACCTAGATATGCATACCTTCTATTACCACCAAACATTACAGACGACGAAATCGAGGAAATTTTGATGCAGTTAAGGGATCAAAATTTCACTATCATAGGTACCAGCATCAATTGTGATGGAGTAACACTTGATAATTGATACTATTAAAATGATCGCGACTAGTGACTCATAAATGACTAAATAATAACAAGTAATTAAACATAAAAAAATTCGAGATAATTTACTTAATTATTGCGTTATTTTAAGGATAAATGATGAACAACGTACATTTTTGTTCAATGCATGTATGTATTCTGTTGTTTAAATATCGCAGTCTTTTAATGACAGCATAAATTATAAAATCAAAGGTGATAAATCATTGAATGTTTTTATCGTAAAAATACAAAAAAAAATTAGTAACTATCTTATTAAATTTTAAAAACATAAACAATATTGCGTCGAAATCGTTTGCTGTAATAAATATTAAGACTTTTTTGATTTGTAAGTTGATTGATATATAAAATACTTCCTAATTTAAATTTATATGATTTGTAAATGAAGAATATGAATCAAACAATTTTGAATTATATCTCTGCGAAGCATAAGAAAAAATATGAAATAAAATTTATTTTATCAGCATTATTCATTAAATAGACATTTATCTGTTAAATGTCAGGTTGATAGTTTTTGTATACTGTTCGACGCATCTCTCTTCTCTTCTTTCATGAATGTACATACATATATTCATACAAAAAGTAGAGCTGCTTCAATTAATTTTTATTTAATAAAAGATGACATTCATTCAAATATACTTTCAGTCGTCTACGAAGTGAAAGTTATACCTTAATATTGAACTTATTTTGTTTATACCTAAATTGCGAAACGATTTGCTGAAATACATTGTTAATACCAACAGAAATATATAATGTACGCGACTCTATTTGAATCTAAAGAATCCCGAGATTTGCTATATAATAGTCATTATTACATTAAAATATACTAAATAAAATGAGAATATATTTTAAAAAATTATAATTTTAACACAAAATAAATATTATCTCTGTCTATATATTTACTACCTGTTCGTGAAAGCGGAATTAAATCATATATGATTTTGTAAACGATAATATAATTAGACTCACCAATTTTTAGTTTTAGTACATTTAGCACACGGCATTTAAAATATTATATTTTTTACCTTTAGCAAATTTTACACCCTCGAAAAAATTTTTAAATTGTAATCTGTTCTCGGCAGAGAGGTGGTCCACGGTTGACGTAGAATGACTCATATGCAAACTAAAATTTTTCTGATAGATTAAAATTATATTTGATCTTATATATGGGACGTTCCGCGTCAACCGGAACAGCTTTACAACCAAAATTGGGAACTAGCTAAAAATCCCTCTTGGTTGAAAAAATTACTTTAATATATGTATTTTGTAATGCCATATGGTATTTTACAAAAATCCAATATGGCGACCTCAAAATGGCTGTTGTATTATAAAAAAATACATGAAATAATTTATTAATCTGTTGTGCACAAAAAATTATATAACCTAAAAATTTTTTACACTCTTGAAAATTGTATTAATATACCCACTTTAAGAAACTACTAAGAGTTTAAAAAAAGAACATGGATTTTAATATAACGGCTCCAAAATCCAAAGATAGCAAAAAAACAGCGTTTTTCTTATGTTATGACATTTTTTCAAAGTTAATTGCTCAATGTCGACTAATTATTTTATTTTAATGGTTTTTTTATTTTATATTTTTTGAGTTTTCATATTTATTAGAAGCTCTCTGCATGCCACAGGGTTGAGACTGTCTCTAAATATTCTTTAAGAGCCCGCATTACTTCAATTTTTAAAATTAAAAAAAAAAATTTTTTTTAATTTTAATCTTTTTTATATTTTTTATATATATAAAAATGGTGGTTTAATCTAACAAACAACCAACTTTTTTTGGTATGCCTGTGGAATACATATTAAACTATATACAAGAATAATTAAACCAAATAACTAATTAGTAAAACGAATATTTATCAGAGGTATTATATGTTCCGTTTTTTTAATTTATTCGTATGTTCTCATTTACGAATCGTGAATTTTTGTAATAATATCTTTTTTTACTTTGATTTTATTGATATGAATTTAGTCTTACAAGCGTGATGTAATACTTACAGAAAGACTCAAATTCTGTTTTAAGCATGAAGAAACTGTCTTCAATCATATTTAGTTTGCACGGCCAAAGCTGTCTGATCGTCAAATATCAAATATGAGTGAGAAACATCTTCAAAGATAGATTAATTCTACTTTAAAATTAAGTCTACGTAATGGCGTATTAATTTTTCAATTAGGGAATGTTAACATCAACAATATAAGATATATCAAATAATAATTACATTATTTTTATCATTTTTATTCTATATGCTTTTTTAATTCTTATTCTATATCTTATACTCTATTTGCATGTACATTTAAATCGATGAAATTCATAAAGACAAATTTCCATCAGCGTTCTATTCTCGCTTGTGTTTGATATATCGAGATTGCACAATTATTATTTATTACTTATAAAAGGAACGTATGCTTGGTGCGTTATCGCATATCCAATAGTCGAGCGTCTAAATTCGGCCAATACTCGGCCAAATATTTTGTCACCAACATTGGTAATTCTACTAAAGCCAGATATTTAGGCCATTATTGAATGGCTAATCTTGGCATATTTTACATAAAACCAATGCTTGGCCTAAGATTGGAGGTCCAATATTGTCAGGCCGATTTTTGGCCACTGTTTATTGACTGACCGATATTGGCACACTTTAAACTTTAAATAATGCCAATGCTTGGCTTGAGATTAAATATTAACTTTTATTTTAAGTATGCCAAGATTGGTCAGTCAATTATGGTTTAAACAATAGTCGAGAATCGAACTGCCAAGTACATATGCTTAGTCTAAAAGATTGAAAATCCAAATATTAGCAGTCATAATCTAATAAAAGTAGTGTAAAATATTCGATATCTAAATATTTGAGAACACTTGACTAAACGACGATGAAACTCTCAAATAAGGAGGTAACTGTATATCGGTGCGCGAAACGATTGTTTTTTGGCAGCTAACATATAAGAGGTTGAGCTAAAAAGAGACTCGACAGTCTTGAGCCTTCTTAAGTCTTGTAAACACGTACAATTTTCTAACTGTCTTTTCACATGTACTCTAAATTACATTTATAATAAATAAGTTACGGGATAATTTAAAATAAACCAAAGTGACGTGTAACATTTACTTTCTTAATATTTTAATGAACAAATTATTTAAAGTGTTGCAATCGTTTAATTGTTTCAAGTATATATTTTTTATTTCTTTTTGGTTTAAGTGCGTTTATTTACTTTTTAATACTCACAATCAGTAAGCGGCAAAATAAAAACGCATAAAAAGGAGGTTTTTTATTATGGCATCAAGTGGAGCTTATAGACAGAAGAAATACCGTCAAATGAAGAAAGAATTTCAGGTAGAAGAAAGATATTAAAAAAAAAAAACAAATGAGACTTTTATTCATTGTGAGGGTCAGCCGGGTCCTAGTGGTGTAGTATAAAACATTGAGTGTCAAATAACTGATAACAGTTTAACATCTTCCCATGACAGTTCAATATCTGCATCAATGTATTTGCGGGAAGAAATATCTGTATCAGTTAAAAGTTTTGAAGAGCATATAAGTATTTCTGGTACAGATAATAATGATACTGACCAAAATTTCGAATAAAGCTATAATTGAAAATGTTCCCAGTGATGATCAACGTAATATTCAATTTAAAGAAAAATTAACCAATTAGACTCTCCGTAACTTGAGTACTTTACGTCTTAATGTGGTTTCTGACCTATTACTTATTTTGAGAGAAGGTTACAATCTTCCTAAAACAGCTCAGAGTTTACTTGGCACCCAACATCGTCGGGAATTACAAGTTATGCAAAGTTCTAAAAGTAGAAGTGGTAAATTTACTTATTTAGGAATTAAGAACGGTCTCTAAAAAATAATTTCTCCTCAAATATATAGTGAAGATAAAATATCAATTTTAATTCACATTGATGGCATGTAAATTTATAAAAACTCGAAAATTGTTATTTGGCCTATTGTCATGAAATTATATCATGAGAATTATATTTCACATCCTCTGCCACCGTCTCTCCGTCCTCTCTCGCCAAGAGAGAGAGCGAGAGAGAGACCGACGCGCAACTTCGTCGTGCCGCTCTCGTGTTAATTCGATCACTACTCGGAATCAAAGATTGGGCGTCAGGTACGGTCAAGCCGCACCACTCATTAAGATCGCGACAACTAATCAGCGGGCACAACGGCTTAGCCTCGGAAGCTTGGTATTGACATGGGGTAGAGTGTCGGGGTTCTTTACGCTAAGAGAGTCGGAATCGTAGTCTCGGAGAGAGAGGAAATATCCATATATATAATCAACCATCAGACGTAATATAAAATAATAAGAGTATATTTCACTTCGTTGGTATGTAGCAAACAATGGTTGTAAAGCAGTGTACTATCGAGCTCGAAGGAGATCGCTGGGTTTTATAATTATCAATGTCGTTAAGCTTCTTTTCTCACTATCAGCTCGGGATCGTGAATACCTTACTCTAATCCAGCGATAATAATCTACAATGTTCTTGGACAAAGGACTTGATATAACAAGACAATAATTTGCATGATTTTACAGCGACTGTCGACTCATTTCGGTGCCCCTCGGAAAGGCGAAGAAGGCTAGGAGATACTTAATTATGCAATTACGCGGAAATCGACACAAGTCCCGTGCGTATCACTCTAGATTTTCGGTACTTTATACAATAAAATGTAACGAGCCCATACGCTCGGTATCACGAGAAATCCTTGTTGACACACGGGTCCCGGCCGAATCCGCGCTTACCGAGAGATCGAGGAGGTGGCCTTACAAAGTACGTTGTCGCCGCAAGATGTGGGTCGTTGATCCATGACGCTCAGGACACCGGCTCGTCGAACAGTGAATCCGATTTAGGCCAGCGGGACCTCGGGAGTTACGCTGAGGGAGGGGGGAGACAGTGTGCGCCACCCCGGCCCGGTTGCCACGTTTCGCCGTTTCGCGGCGGCGTTGCGCCCCGCACCAGGCCCGTAATCGATTTTCCCTGTCGTGGCTGGTCGTGGATTTCCTGCCGCCAATTTTGAAAACCCTCGCCCTCGGGAGTTGCGACGTCACAGCTCCGTTCTTGGCGGCCCCGTCCACACCTCGCACGGCCGCGTGATGATGTTCGTGACGGCCTTGTTCTGCTGGGGAGACTGTCCCGGGGTGATCAGTCCCGGACGATCTCCGGATCTTCTCGACGTGCGACTGCGGGCCCCTCAGGGGTAGTCATTCTTGTGGCGGGATACAGGTACCTTTCCGTCCCTTGTCTGGACCGTTTGTAGTTGACTTCCCGAGGCTGTAACGATTGTCTCAACAGTATCCGGTCCTTATGCGACTTGGTAACGTGTACAATTTTAATCTTTCTATTACTCACTGGGCCGGGCGCTCCGTCTCCGTTCCTCCCGCACCATGGTCTTCCCTCCTTAATTCTTCGTGGTCCTGTTCTTCCTATAACAATTAATTCTCCTGGCCCACCACCTCGATTCTCGTTACCAAGTAAGGGCGAGCCAGCGAAAAGTTTGTCGCTCGCCCGCAATACACGAAATGTTTGGAGCGCTCTCCGACTCTTCCCGGCTGGGCGCGTCCGCCCTTGTGACGGGCTCAAAAGGCCACGTCACATCTCTCGTTGACGGAATTTTTTGTGGTAATTCCAAGCCTCATTGTGTGGAGAAATTTTTACATGATTTTATTACTAAAGCTAACGATTTAATTCATAATGGAGTGATATTAGAAAACCAACGGTATTCGTTTAAAATATTGGGAATTATAGCAGATTCCTAAGCAAGAGCTTTTCCTAAGTGCTGTAAGGCACCTGGAGGTTATGATGCCTGCGAGAGATGCGAAACTGCAGGTATTTCTGTTGGAGAAGGTCAAAAGCAGATTCGTGTTTATCCAGACATTGGACTGCACAAAACGCACAAAATTTTCGTTTGAAACACGTAAACAGCCACAACACCATCACATAAATCCAACTTCATTGCTGAAAATACCCAATTTTGATCCTGTCAGAATGATGATCCTTGACAGCATGCACCTTTTTTATTGTTGTGTAATGAAATGGTTTCTAGAGAAATGGATTCTGCCAGAAAGTCCACATCGTCTAAAAGGAGCTAGCATCAAACATATACAAGAATTATTAACAGCAGTAACACCTGACGTTCCAATTGAATTTCAACGTAAAAAGTTTGATATTTATTCAGTGTCAAATTGGAAGACAACACAATACCGATTTTTCCTCCATTATTGTGGGCCTGTAATTTTGAAAAATATTTTGCCACAGAATCAATACTGGCACTTTTTGCTACTATATACTGCTTGTCGTATTCTCAATAACAGAGATTTGATTACCACTGATGTTAATCTTGCAGAAAAATTTAAAAAAAATTTTTTAATTTATTACCTTCTATCTATGAAGAAAAATCTCAAGTTTTGAGTATGCATAATATAATCCATGTACCAGATGATGTTAGACATTATAAAGTTTCAGTAAGTGAGATATCAGTTTTTTGGGGAGAGAATTACATCGGCATTTTTAAAAAATTAGTTAAATCACCGTTAAAACCTTTAACACAAATAGTAAATCGGTCAACTGAATTAGAGAAAAGTGATTCAGTTAAAGTGCAACGTCGAATTGTTGTCCAAGATCTTATAATAGATAAATTATCTGGAATTGTTCAATACCATCAACAAGAATTTGAAATTGTATTACGTGTAATTTTATTTGGATATATCTTAAAACCGTTTTATTCCAATAACACTGTACAGTTAAAAAATGGAAATATTTTTTTAATAACTCGTATTCTGCTTAAAAAAAAAAGTAAAAAGCTAAAAAATATCTACATAACTGGTTATAAAGAGTCTAATTTTTTCAATACATCAAGTCAATGTCTTTTCATCATTCCGACACATTCAGAAAAAATTGGAGTTAAAAATATTAATAGTTTCTCGAAAAAAGAAATAATCATTTCTGTGCGCGTACGCGGTTGGCGCGAAGCAAATTGTCACTGCACTAAGGACACTAAAAAAAAAGACAAAGTGAACGACGACAGTACTGTATTTTGTACGATATATATACGCAAGAGAGTATGTACCGCGCACTAGTAGCGCGACGAACTGCAAGGATTGCAAGAAGTGCAATCAACAACGAATCAAGTATGCGCAAGAAGTGCGATACAAAGAAATTTTTACGAAAAAAAGCGAAAAGAAAACTCTCAGTCTGTGCGCGCGAGTGTCGACAAGACGAGTGAGTATAAGACGCGCGGGAAACAGTTTTATCCTGCCGACCTTCGAGAAGATTCTGATGTGAAATTACCGAACTTGTAATTTTGCAACATAAAGATATGGAATCTCTTCTCGATTGTGTCGGAGGACAAAACTGTTTTGAAGCCACAATCTCCACTTGATTCCTCTCGACCAATAGAGCCAAACGCGATGTTATTGCGACAATTATGAAGGAAAGAACATTTTTGGAAAGGAATTTGAATCCTATGGTTGGGATCTCAGAAATTCCCCCTGTTCCTTCTCTTAACATCCCCTGTAAAGAAATAGGCGAGAAAAATATTGGTCCGAAAGTCGGCTGAATCGGGACACGAACCCGAGATCTTCCGCTTGCCGGGCGACTGCTCTTCCAACTGAGCTATTCAGACACTTACGAATAAATACTTTTCTCAATGTTCAATTTATCTACCCAATGACATTTACCGGAACAGTAATGACAGTAGCTGCCATATTCATTTTAACATGGATAATAATAATAAAAAGAAAAAATAAAAACAAAAAACAAATATTGACTTTGAAATACCGAGATCAATCCTAAGAAGAAGTCAAAGTACTAGAATTTAAGAAACGATTGTAATACTATACTGTAACGGGAAACCACTATTATACGTAAGTTAAGAAATTAAGAACGAAAAACTTCGTACCTCCGTTTTTCTTTTTCAACGGGGGAGGAATGTTATAGTCCGAATGACTATAACTATATTATATTATATTATATTAATATAGTTTTAATAATAAATTAGTAAGTCGGCTATTATACAATCATTTGAGAAACGTTCTCACGCTCTCGCGAAGCGCTTATCGCGAAAAGACGCAAACGCGATGAAATATAAGCGTTACACCGAAAACCGCGGATCGCAAGCGAAGAATCAACCTGCTTCGCTTGCACCTAGATAAAAGCGTGTGAATAAAAATTAGCCAATGAAAGAGCTTCTCTACATCTTCCCCCGAAAGATGTAGAAAAGGGCAGGAGACCACCGCGAACGGAGAGCGAGGCGATGAAGTCAGTCGCTAACGAAAATCCAAAAGGTCAAGTCGCTAATTAGAACCTAACTAGGAGTCGAAGACAAGCCGCAGAATATAAACTATCACCTGTAATCTGACTATCGAGAGCGAGCATACTTAACTAACCACCCAGGTGGGATTATACAGAATTAAACCAACTCAAGAAATAAGGGAAATAAAAGATTTATTCAAATAAACAATCGAAGTTAGTCAAGGAGGAGACGCCCGCCGATCCTAGGATCCTCATCCTTTCAGGACGCGTGGGACATCTACAAAGAAAAGAGAGATGACCTACGCGTCCTGATAAGGAAGGCAAAGGCGAGAGCCTGGGAGGAGCTGCTCTCCTCCCTGGACGAGGACCCGTGGGGGCGCCCCTACCGTATAGTTTTAAAGAAACTGAAGAGCGGAGGCGCCCCAATCACGGAGTCCTTGGACCCCCAATTCATCGGCCGAGTCATCAACACTCTGTTCCCGCTGGAAGAGGGCCAAGAAAGCCCAATTCCGGAACGGGAATGGGATGAGGAGGCCATGGGGGTCACAGAGGGAGAGCTCCGTGGCGCCATCAGGAAAATTAAATCCGGGAAAGCTCCCGGTCCTGATGGCGTCCATGGAAAAATATGGGCTCTCGCCTACAGGGGTCTAGCGGGGCCCATGCGGAAGATGTACAATGAATGCTTCCGCATGGGCAAATTCCCACGAGAATGGAAGGAGGCCAAAGTAGTCCTCCTTCCTAAGGAGGGCAAGCCGAGGGATCAACCCTCGGCGTATAGGCCAATCTGCCTAATAGACGAGGCGGGCAAGATCCTCGAGAGGATCATAGTGGACCGCCTCGTCTACCACTTGTCCCGGGAAGGTCCCAATTTAAGCCAGGAACAATACGGCTTCCGGGTCGGACGATCCACGATCGATGCAATACTTCGGGTTCGTTCGATCTCGGGGGCCGTAACGGAGGAGGGCGGGGTGTTGATGGCTGTGTCGTTGGACATATCCAACGTCTTCAACACCCTGCCATGGCACCGGATCGGGGCGGCCCTGGAATACCACAGGGTCCCCCAGTTTCTGGTGTCAATCCTGGCGGACTATTTCCGGGACAGGCGATTGGCCTATACCGATCGTAATGCCGAAGGACAGAGGCGTCGAATGACGTGCGGGGTTCCGCAGGGGTCGGTGCTTGGACCCCTTCTGTGGAATCTCGCATACGACGCCGTTCTTCGGCAAGCCCTCCCCCCTGGCTGTCACATGGTGTGTTATGCAGACGACACACTGGTGATGGTCGGGGGGAACTCGTGGGAAGACGCGACCGCTCGGACGAATTTGGCGATTAGCCGCGTCGTGCGCTACATCAGGAGGATGGGACTCAAAGTGGCGCCCCAGAAAACCGAGGCCATCTTTTTACACAATGGCTCTCGCGGGGCGCCGCCGAGAGTCCACATCACAGTGGAAGACACCCCAATAGAGGTGGGGACCTGTATGAAATACTTGGGTCTCCACCTCGACAGTAAGTGGACCTTCAAAAAACACTTCCGCCGCATATCCCCCAAGGTGGAAAGAGCAGCAATGGCACTACAACGCCTGCTGCCCAACCTTGGGGGACCTGGTGGAAGTGTAAGGAGGTTGTAAGCCGGGACTGTACATGCCATGCTGCTGTACGGAGCCCCAGTGTGGTCAAGATGCCTGGAGGCTGCCCGCGGTCCTAGAAATGCACTAAGACAAGTGCAGAAGCGGGTGGCCAACAGGATCTGCAGGGGCTACCGTACGGTCAGGTGGACGGCAACGGGGGTACTCTCCGGAGTGCCCCCCGTCGAGATGCTCGCCCGCATGTATGCGGAAGTGTACACACGCACACGTGCGTACCAGCGGGCGGGCATCACTTTGACGGATAGTCTCCGGCGTGCTGTGAGGGTCCACTCCCGACGGGCGCTGATCCAAAGTTGGAAGGAGTTCCTGGCAGATCCAACACTGCCGGGACAGCGCACCGTCGGAGCAATACGGCCCTGTCTAGAGAACTGGCTAGACAGGGCCAAGGGTGGGGTGTTCTACCACATGACGCAAGTGCTCACCGGGCATGGCTGCTTCGGTGAGTACCTGCAAAGAATCGGGAAGGAGCGCACGACGCGGTGCTATCACTGCGGCCACGAGCGCGATACCGCCCAGCACATACTCGCCGAGTGTGTCGCCTGGGCGGGTGAAAGAGTGGAGCTCGTGACCGCAGCAGGGATGGATCTGTCATTGCCCTCAATAGTGGAGGCAATGACAGATAACGAAGATGTTTGGAGGGCGTTCTCCTCCTTCTGCAGCAAGGTTATGCTGCAGAAGGAGGAGGCCGAGAGGGAGAGGGAGAGAGAAGGAAGGGCAGAGGAAGGGGACGTGCCCCCTCTTTCCCCGGCACCGGCGGGCCTGCCCGTTTGTGGTGTCGGGGATCGGGGGGGGCGCGCCCCCAGCGGAGGAGAAGAAGAAGGAGAAGACACGGAGGGGAGAGGTGTGCCCCTTCCCTCTCCCCCGCCCTCGGCGGGCTTGCCCGTCGATGGCGGCGGGGGTCGGGGGGGGGGGGGTACAACCTCCGAAAAAAGAGAGCAGACGTGGAGGGCGGGGCCGGGCCCTCCCTTTCCGCGCCGTCGGCGAGCTCGCTCGTTTGTGGCGGCGCGGATCGGGGGGGGGTCCGCCCCCAACACACCTGCGTCAACTTTTGACGCAGGATGAGGTTCCTGGGGGGGGGCCGGGGACAACTAAGTCCCTAATGCCCCCCCCCTGGAGCCTCACGAGAACCGGGGGCGTGGACGCATCACCCCACCGGGGGGGCGGGTCTACGCACCCGGAAGGGAAATCCCCCCAGTTGCGACCGAATCCCAACTCCTAAGGGAGCGGAAGGAGTCGCAGCCGGGGGGACCGAGGGGGGCCACGTGTCCCCGGCGGGTGGGCATTGCTCTCCTGCTCGGGGCGCCTGGATCCCCCTCTTTGACGAAGGCGTGACGCACGGGGCTCTCTCACCGGAAGCCACATGGCACCGGTGGGAGGGCAACGTCGTCCACGGAGGGGGTTTCTCTCCTTCTGAGAGGGACCCCCTGGTGAGGGCCTCCGGAGTGAATGCCGAATCCCCCACTCCCTTCGGGAGGGGGAGGGAGCACCACTCTGGAGGCGGGGGGTGGCGGCTCGAGCGGGACACTCGAGCCGTGACCCCGCCCCCCAAACTCTTTGGGAGGGCGCGACGTGGGGTTGATACCGCCCTGCGTCGCAACCGCGAGGACCCCGCACGATGCAATTCGCGGGGGGAGAGTGTTGCCTTCCGCAACACTCTCCCAAGGAGGGATAAAGCGGGGGGGGGGGGGCGGCGAGACGGCATGGGATCCCAGCATCCTCGCCGTCCCCCTTAAACGCCCGAGAAGGTATCCGCAGTGGGTTTAGTGAGGTATGTCTTGAGCCCCCTGACCGATCCATTCGTGGATCGGCCAAGGGGAGCAAGAAGTCCCACATAACCATCCGCTCTCTTCCCGGAGAGCGGTGGTATCCATGAGGATTCCTACTGCGTAAAAAAAAAAAAAAAAAAAAGAGGATCCTCATCCTTACATCAGGAGGATGGGATTCTTCCCTCAGGGGCACTACAGACTCATCCCTGTAGTGTACGGGTGTCGCAATCTTGAGGTACCCGAGCTGGAGTGCGTGGTGATGGATGAACGAGGTGCGATGGGCGTGCAGGCCCTAAAAAGGACTTGTCCACTGCACTAGGTGAAGGAAAACACCGAAGATAACACCCGGGGGGAGGCCCCGTTAGCTGAGTAAGGCAACCTCCTAAGGGGAAGGAAAACCCCTGACAGAAAAAACCAATTTCTTTATTGCAGATGAGATGAACACCAATAAAGAAGAGAACGTCCCGGGTTCGGGTACCGGGAACCGGCGTGGGGGGGGGGTGCAGGCCTGGCTCCCCCCTCGTCGTCAACATACGACAGGTCGTCCACGGATTTGCCGGCTGGGTCCGTGGACTGGAATACGACAGTGCCGAGGAACAAGCTGGAGGATGAAGTGGATAACCAGTTGATTAAGCTGGCTATAGCCTGGGAGGACTTGGGCGTGGATGTTGATCCGAGGGATCTCGCGATTGACATCCATCGAATCCTCCTAGACGGGAAGGTGCGTGCGCTCCGGCATCATTTCGGTTTGTACGCAACTCTGTGTGGGTACATTCGGCCCTTCTTAAGGAAGTGCTCGCGTGGTGCCACAGGGTTTTGTTGTCGTCACGAGTGTGTGAAGTCCTATGATTCCATCGAAGTTAGTGACACTGACTCTGTAGAGAGTGGTGCTGTTACGCCGGTGAGTGACACTTCGCAGTCTTTTCCCTCTCCGGAAAAGTTGAGGGGGGGTAGTGATGAGGAGATGGAGGTCGGTGAGCCGTCCTTCGTCACGATCTCGTCGCCGAGCTCTCCTGATGCTAAGATGAGCAGGCGAGATAGGGATGACTCGTGGGCCCCTGATGATATGAGGCTCCTGACGGGTAGGAAGCAATACCCGCGGAAGGTGGTATCAGGTAAGTCCACCACGCGCAAAAGAGGAAGACCTAAGAAAACGGGCGAATACTCAAATCTCGCCCAGGAGAAGGAGCGTCTAAATGCCGCCGAAAGGGAGGCATTGAAGCTGGAATACGCGCGAAGGGTGTTGGATCCCTCTTTTGGTTCAACCCTTACAGCAGTTGGCTCGGAGAATGCTCCCTCGGATGCGGCGTTCTCTGAGGAGCTCCGGAGTATAACTACTCTGGAGCTTCGAAGACTGGGTGAGACTCTCGTCACTCAAGTGGAGAGGGTGGCTGGGCAGCCGGGTCTGGTAGATCCCATGACCGAGACGCTCCGTGCCTCCTCGAGGAAGCTGAGTGGCGTTATAAACGAGGTGGTTAGTCGTTCATCCACCAATGCTGACCCGAGGATGGACGCGCTTCGTGGCGAGAATCAGGGCCTTAGAGGGCGGATTTCGGCCCTGGAGAGGGAGGTCGACCGCCTCTCCGGGGAGAATAGTTTTCTGCGTTCGGTGTTCCCTGAATTCAAGAACTTCTTGTATGAGAAGAAGAAGAACGCGAAGAAGAGACCCCTACCGTCTTCCTCGGAGGGATCTCCATCTAGTGCGATGGCGATTCTGACGGCTCCTTCCGTTGAGGATCGCCCAATTATGGCATCCGACCTGTCGTCCTTTCTTGACCGTCGCTTTAGTGACTTGAGGGATGACATGTCGGTTGCAGTCATGGCCGCTGTTAGGTCGGAGCTCGCGGGGCGGGCTGGGACCGCTGCTTTTCTGGAGGGAGCGGCTCCCATGCGTGCGCCTGCAGCGAGCGATCGTGGTAGCGCGACTGCGCTAGGGATTGGCCCCCTGCCTGGGGGCTCTGCTGCCTCCGCTGTGGCGGAGGCCTCGGTGGATGCCTCTGGTCCGGGGGTCTCCTACAGGAAAAAGAGGCGTCGACGTGGACGTGGGTCTGGACGGCCTTCATCGGAGGTTGCACGGTCGAAGGAGGGTATCCCTGGGAGCAAACCAGCTCGGAGGGGAGCACGAGTTGCCATCCCTTCTCCTTCCCCGGCGTCGGTGGTCTCGATGACGGTTGGAGGGGGGGAGCGTGATAAGCGCGAAAAGACTTATGCCTCGATTTTGTCTGAGGCAAAGTCTAAAATAGACGTGAGGGCGCTGAATATCAGTTCCATGCGTATGAGAAGAGGAGTTACTGGCAGCATTCTGTTGTCAGTGACGGGGAAGGACTCTTCGTTAAAAGCAGATGCTCTTGCGTCCAAACTACGGGAGGTTGTTCCTGAAGAGGTTAGGATTGATCGTCCTAGGAGACATGAGGAGATTCGCCTGAAGGGAACAATGGCGTTCTTAACAAGGCTTGAGATCCTTGAAGAGGTTGCTTCACTTTGAGGCTGTCGTGTCGAAGACATTAAAGCCGGAGAAGTCCGTCTGTTCCCGAAGTCGGATGTGGGAACAATATGGCTCCGCTGCCCTGTTAAAGTGGCTCGGAGACTTGTCGCAGAGAAAAAACTGTCGATAGGGGGGGGATGGTGGACGCTGGATGTTGTGCACCTGGCTCGCCGCCCCCTTCAGTGTTATCGGTGTCACGAATTTGGCCATTCGGCCAATGTGTGTGGGGCCGATAAGAGTAGAAGCGACAGCTGTTATAGATGTGGAGGTGCGGGGCACTGGGCTGCCAACTGTATGGCGCCGCCTCACTGCGTATCGTGCGCAACTAGGGGAAAACCGGCGGGACATCGAGCTGGTTCGGCAGCTTGTGCAAAAACTCGTGTCTCTCCTCAGAGACAAGAGGTAGGTAGGGAGACCACTCCCATTGAACGTGCGCAGGCTCCGGGGCGCCCTGATGGGGAGGCTCCTGTGAGTCCGGACTGGACGAGGGTGGACTGTAGTCTGGGGCGGAGAAGGTCGCTGAAAGGCGGCTCCCCTGTGCCGGGCTGCAGTTCTGCCCCCGATGTCTAATGTTTGTTTTTGTCCATTGGTCGTAGTATGTAGCGGTGGATGCGGGGGGTTCCGTGGAGGTTGCCGAAAGGTGACTCCGTGGTCTCCCTGCTCCGCCAAGTCTATGTTTAGTAGGTAGCGGCGACGGGTGTTTGAGTGCCGGGGAGGTTGCCGCAAGGTGACTCCGCGGCCTCTTCACCCGCGCCAGGTTTATGTTGTTGTCTTGGTCTTCTTGTCTTTCGTTCATAGGTGGGAGTAACAACCCTCCCACCTTTTCTTTGTGGTCGGCCACTGTGCCTCATCGTTGGCCCTTAGAGGGCTGGGCCTGTGGCCCTTACTCGGTCTATGTTGTGGATGTGTGTATGTTTGTCCACGTATAGTTGGTGACGTCTTGTGACGTTTTTATGTGGGAGTGGGCGGCTGCGGCCGTCTCACTTACCGGGTTTGGCAGGGAGAAGGGTGGGGGCCCTGATCTTATGGCACGTCGACCCAGGGTAAGTGCGGGGGGAGCTAGTAGCCCGGCTCCCTCCGATGCCCTTTTGGGGCAAGGGAATGTCCTCTCCGGGGGATACCTGTAGTATCCTCCCGGGGGATGTGTCCTACCTAAAGGACGCCGGTCGGGTGTCCACCGTGAAGTAATGCAAACGCGGTTCCGCGGTGGACAATACCCATACGACCAGGGGCTTCAGTCAGGTTTTAGGTCGGTCCCCCGCCCGATAGTCCCTCGGGATACTACGGGCGGGAATCCACCACGAAGCCTCCTGACCCTCCCTCAGGAGTCAGGACGGCGAAGTTTGGTTTAGGCAAATTTCCTGACTTAAAAAAAAAAAAAAAAAAAAAAAAAAAAAGGAGGATGGGACTCTGGAGGCCCCGTTAGCTGAGTAAGGCAATCTCCTAAGGGGAAGGAAAACCCCCGACAGAAAAAACCAAATTTTCTTTTTCAGATGGGATGACATCAAAGAAAAGAGACGACTTCCCAGGGTCGGATACTGGGAACCGGCGTGGGGGGGGGTGTAGGCCTGGCTCCCCTCATGTCGTCATCATACGACAGGTCGTCTGTGGCTTTGCCGGCTGGGGCCACAGATGAGGAAGTGACAGTGCCGAGGAAGGACTGGAAGTGGATCCGTAGGGCCTACGAGGGCCTTATGGTTCGGGACGACGGAATCGACCCCAAGTACGTCAGGAGACTGCTTGGGCGGGTCGATTCCAGGTGTAGTGAGTTGGAGGAGTATCGGGTGCTCCTCGAACACTGTGAGAGGCACTCTATTAAGTGTTGGTGCAGCCGGGAACGCTGGGACTTTGTCCAGAAGTGTCCCGCGTGCGGTACCGAGGGTCCTCCGTCTCCGGTTATCGTGAGTGGTGAGTACCTATGCGACCTTGACAAGAGTGGTGAGGGACTTCTGTTCCCGTCTCCGGAGGAGGTGCGTGCTGCGAGCGACGACGAGGAAGCTGGGGGAGACCTCACCTTTGTCTCGCTCCTTTCGTCGCCTTCGGAGGATGAGGCCGAGAAGGAGGATCCGACGTGGAGGGTCCACGATGAAAGGATCCTCAAGGGAAGGAAGCAGTACCCTCCCAAGGAAAGTGCTGCGGACCTTTCAGGTAAGAGCGGCGCGCGCGGTAGGGGTCGTCCGAAGACCACGGGCGACTACGCGGGTCTCGCGGAAGCCAAGGAGCGGCTCAATGAGGCGACTCGCGTGGAGCTACAACTCGCGGACCTACGGAGGGTGCTGGACCCATCCTTGGGCCCGGTGCTCACCGCGGTAGGGCGGGAGAACGCGCCTTCAGAGGAGGCGTACAAGGCGGCGCTCAGGGGTAAAACTGCCCCTGAGCTCAGTAAACTTGCGGGTACGTTCACTACCCAAGTGGAGAAGTTGGCCGGAGTGCATGGCATCGAGGATCTCCTTGCCAGGGAGCTTCGGACTTCTTCGATGAAGCTGGGTGGTGTAATCGAGGAGCTCATCACGAGGGTCTCGACGGATGCTGACCCTGGGATGGATGCTCTACGCAGCGCTAACCAGGGTCTCAGGCTGAGAATTTCAGCCCTCGAGACCCAATTGGAGAGTACAAGGGAGGAGCTGGCTTCACTTCGGGCTGTATTGCCGGGAGTGGAGTCACGCTACTTTCCGAGTACTGGGAAGAGGAGAAAGAGGAAGCGGCGAGCTCGCTCTTCTTCTTTGGACCAGACCGGCGGATCCCCGGAGTTTGCTGCTGAACGACAGCGGGAGGACTGTCCGGTCACGGTGGCTGCGGTGTCGTCCCTTATTGATCGTCGTATTAACGACTTGAGGGGCGACATTGCGTCAATTGTCGTGGCCTCTTTGAGATCGGAGCTTGCGATGCGGGCTGGGCCCGCTCTTCTTGGAGCGACGCCCATGCGTGCGCCCGTGCAGCGAAGTGTTGGTGGTGCGGCTGCACCGATGCGGTTTCCCGCTCTTGGGGGCTCCGCTGCTTCCGCTTCTGCGGAGGTTTCGGCGGATGTCTCCGGGCGCGGGGCCGTAGCTGGTGGTGGCGGTCGTCGGCGTCGTCGTCGTCGCTCGGGGCCTGCCTCTGGTGGTGCTGCGGCGGGCGCTCCAGCTCGCGGAGGAAAGAAGAGACGTGTGCCTCCCTCTCTCCCCTCGACGTCGGTGGTCTCGCTGACGGTCGGTGCGGTGGGGGAGGAGGAGCGCGAGAGGACGTACGCCTCGGTCCTTCGGGAGGCGAAGAAGAGCGTCGACCCGCCCAAATTGGGCATTAAGTCGATGCGTCTCCGTCGTGGGGCGACTGGCAGCATCCTGCTGTCAGTCCAGGGCAGGGACTCCTCTAGGCTGGCAGACGAGCTGGCTACCAAGCTCAGAGAAGTGGACTTCTCAGCTAAGGACGGGGTCAAGGTAGGTCGTCCCTCCCGTATGGAGGAAGTCAGGTTGAGAGGGCTGATGGCTCTCATCACCAAAGAGGACATCCTATTGGAGGTGGTGTCGGCCTCTGGCTGTGAAGCGAGTGAGGTGAGGATGGGGGACATTCGACTGTTCCCCAACTCCGAGGTGGGCACTGTATGGCTTCGCTGCCCGGCCGGGGCTGCGCGTAAGCTGGTCAAGGCCGGGAGCATCTCGCCGGGCGGGGGGTGGTGGGGGTTGACGGTCACGTCACTCGCCCGCCGCCCTCTGCAATGTTTTAGGTGCCTCGCGTTTGGCCACACGGCCAATAGGTGCGAGTCGGAGGCGGACTGCAGCGGTTGCTGCTACCGATGTGGCCAGAAGGGACATATGGCAGCCGGATGTGTGGCGCCGCCCCTTTGTTTGGCGTGCAAGAGGGCCGGTAAGCCTTCGCAGCACAGGGCTGGTTCCGGGGCCTGCGCGAGGAGGATCATTCCTCCTAAAAGTTTATGGAGGGCTGGTGAGCGCTCCTCCCCTCAAGGTCGTCGGCGTCTCGGTGGGCCCTCTTCTGTGGGTGGGTCTCCGGAGGCGATGCGTGTTTCGGAGGGCGAGGGATCGCCGGGGGCGCCGCCTGGTGACCCCGCGGTTCCCTCGACCTCCTCAATGTCTGTACGTTAGTCACGTCTAATGTGGTTATGGGAGCTGCGGCCTGCACTCGTCCTTCTTTGCGGAAGGCAAGCAGGTCCGGTTACGCTCTCTGTCCTAGTCTTTGTCCTCGCACACTGTGGATTATGGGAGCTGCGGCCTGCAATTTGTTCCTTAATCGGAACTGGCAGGTTCGGTTACGCTCTCTGTCTGTGGTCTTTAATGTTGTTGCTAGTTAACCTTGTTGTCTTTCGTTGTGGGTGAATTACCATCTCTCCACCCACTCTATGTGGTTCAGCCTCTGTGCTTTATATGTTAGCCCCCTGTGGGCTGGGCCTGTGGCCCTTATTCAGTTTGGTCACGATTGTGGTTGTGTACATGTTTTGTGCACCGTGTTCTAGTTTTGTGATGTCCTTGTGACGTCTCAGTCTTGTGATGTCCATGTGACGTCTTGTGTTTTTATTGTCGGGCGGTTTTCACCGCTTCCGTCGGGGACGGCACGGGTGAGGAGTGAGGGCTCCAAACCCATTGCACGCTGTCCCTGGGACGAAGAGAGGGGGTTCGGAACCCGGCTCCCTCTTGCTGCCCTCTCCCAGGTAGGGAGAGTGGCGCGGGAATAGTGTTTTCCTGGAAGAGACACCACCTTCTTCCAGGGGGAAAAGCTCCGAAAGGGGTCATGGCCGAGGGTGTCCACTGGAAGTTTATGCGAAAGCGGTTCCCGGTGGACAATACTCGTCAAGGCAAGGGTTTCAGTGAGGTTTTAGGTTTGGGTCAGGCCACCTCCTTCAGAGGTGGAGAATCCCCCACACGCCTTCTGGGTCCTCCCTCAGGACCCAGTCGGTACGGTTTGTTGGTTAAAGCAAATTTCCTCACTATAAAAAAAAAAAAAAAGGAGGATGGGACTCTCCCTCAGGGGCACTTTTCCCTTAGGGGCACTACAGACTCATCCCTGTAGTGTACGGGTGTCGCAATCCCGAGGTACCCGAGCTGGAGTGTGTGGTGATGGATGAACGAGGTGCGATGGGCGTGCAGGCCCTAAAAAGGACTTGTCCACTGCACTAGGTGAAGAAAAACACTGACATAACACCCGGGGGGGAGGCCCCGTTAGCCGAGTAAGGCAACCTCCTAAGGGGAAGGAAAACCCCCGACAGAAAAAACCAATTTCTTTTTTCAGAAAACATGAGTGGCAAGGAAAAAGAAGAGAACGTCTCGGGTTCGGGTACCGGGAACCGGCGTGGGGGGGGGTGTAGGCCTGGCTCCTCCCTCGTCGTCATCAGATGACAGGTCGTCCACGGATTTGCCGGCTGGGTCCGTGGATTGGAAAGCGACAGCGCCGAAGATCAAGCCGAAGAAGGACGTGGAGGGTCAGCTGATTGAGCTGACCATTACCTGGGAGGGGTTGGGTGAGGATGTCGATCCGAGGGAACTCGCGATCGATGTCTGGCAATTCCTCTCAGATGCGCAGGTGCGTGCCTTTCGTCAGAGTGACACATATAGGCACCTAAAGGAGCAGGTCCGCGCCTTTGTGAAGAGGTGCTCGCGTGGTGTCACGAAGTTTTGTGGCCGCCATGAATGCGTGGAGTACGTTACTCGTGAGGCCTTGGAATTGGAAAGACGTGGCCTGGAAGCTATTCAGGAAGAACCTGACTTCCCTATCAAAGAGGTCGAGGAGATTCGGGGAGACTCGCCGATGGGCGGGATTCCTGATGTGAGCATGGGTGAAGACGCGTTGGGCGCTGCCTCTGCCTCCTCTGGGGGTTTGGATGGCGCGCTTGACGTGTCGGAGCCTGGGTTTCACCTTAGCCCGGTAGAGGTCCTCGACCGGGAGCAGATCCTGGCGAACAACTGCCGGGCTTATGCGGAAGAAGTCGAAAGACTTGAAGCTCGTGTTGCCTCACTAGAGGCTGACAATAAGAAGCTCCATGAAGATCTGGAGTCGATGAGGAGATTGGCGGCTCCCCTTCCTCCCTCTTCTGGGGAGAAGGAAGCGCCCCCTCGGCAGAGGAAGTCGCGACGGAAGCGGAATGGAGGGGCGGACTTCGAACCGGAAATTTCCGGTAAGGGGACTGTCTCTGCGGTTCGGAGGACTCTATTTGAGTCCTCCTCTAATGCGGCTTTGCGGGAGGACCCACACCAGCAGCTAATAGTGCGGGTGGGTCTTCTCATCGATGAGCGTCTTTCTGGGGCGCTTGGGGGCCTGAGGCGGGCCGTAGAGTCCCTCAGGTCCTCACTGGAGTCTCGGGGGAGTGGGGCAGTTTTGCCTGCCTCCGCTCCTCCTACCAGCGAGGTTTCCCCTGTCCTCTCCATGCGTAAGCGGGGGAGGCGGGGTCGTGATGGTAGATTGGCGGCCTGCTCTCCGGGGGCTGGGTTGCCTGCTTCGTCGGCGACTGTTATGGTTGCCGGTGGGTCGGGTGGCCTGGGTCCTGGGGGGGCTCGGACGTCGGGCCTCGCGGCTGGCCCTGGGTTGGGTGCGCGTCGGGGCCGAGTGGTTCGAGCTGCGCGAGTTCCGAGTGGGTCGGCCGTACAACTCGTTTCTACGAGGGGCCGGTCCTACTCGGACATTTTGAAGGAGGCGAGGTCGCGCGTTGACCCCGAGGAGTTGGGCATTGGCCCGATGAAAATGACGTTTGGTGTGACTGGGGGCCTGCTTTTGCAGGTCCCTGGAAAAGACACGGCTGCGAAGGCGGACCTGTTTGCAGGCAGATTGCGGGAGGTCTTCTCGGGAGGAGACGTGGTGGTCTCCCGCCCCCAGAAAACCATGGAGCTCAGGCTTTGTGGGACTATGGGGGAGGGGATTGCCTCGCGCGAGGAGATTTTACAGGCGCTGGGGTCTCTGGGGGGGTGCGGCGTGGGGGATATCCGGATCGGTTCGGTCCGGTCCCTGCCGCGGTCCCCTTTGAGCACCCTTTGGGTGCGTTGCCCGTTGGCTGTTGGCCGAAAGGCTTTGTCAACGGGTAAACTTCGAGTAGGGTGGAACACCCTGGGGGTCGAGGTGCTTCGCGCCCGACCTCTGAGGTGTTTCAGGTGTCTCAGGTTGGGGCATGCGCGAGTTAATTGTGCGTCTGACGTGGATCGCTCGCGGTGTTGTTACCGCTGTGGTGTCGAGGGACACCAAGCGGCAGGGTGCGTCGCCACTCCCCGTTGTCCGGCTTGCTCGGACGGTGGGGAGTCGGCTCGACATGTCCTGGGGGGTCGGGGATGCGTTTCGCTTTC
Organism: Nylanderia fulva; assembly: GCF_048542155.1. Lineage (NCBI taxonomy): Eukaryota > Metazoa > Arthropoda > Insecta > Hymenoptera > Formicidae > Nylanderia > Nylanderia fulva. Next base: position 143,988 of record NW_028189708.1, on the reverse strand, counting down.
CCCTCCTCCCGGGTAACAAATAACCGGGGCGAAAGATAGGCGCCAGGCTCCGGGCCGTCCTGATGGGGGACGGCCTTTAGAGATCGAGGCTGCCTCAGCAGCTAAGTAGCGTTTCTTAAATGTTGTAGTTATGTCTTTACTAGGTAGCGGCGATGGGTTTGGAGTGCCGGGGAGGTTGCTGAAAGGTGACTCCGCGGCCTCCTTGCCCGCGCCAGGTTCATGTTTTGTCTTAGTTTTTCTCGTCTTTCGTCCATAGGTGGTGTGAACATCATGCACCACCTTTATATGTCTTTCGGCCACTGTGCCTTCGCTGTTGCTCCCTAGAGGGCTGGGCCTGTGGCCCTTATTTGGTTTCTTTGTGGACGTGTACATGTTTGTATATATGTTTGTCCATATAGTTGGTGACGTCCCGTGACGTCAACTTCATGTGGGGTCGGTGGCTGCGGTCACCTCGCCAACCAGGTCAACAGGGGGAGGAGTGGGGGCTCCAATCCCATTGCACGTTGACCTCGGGTATGGCCGGGGGGTGAGCTGATAGCCCGACTCCCCCCTATTTACCCTCTCGGGGTGAGGGTATTGGACGGGTCAACTCTTCCAGTTGCCCGGGGTATGTGTCCTTAACAGGACCAGGTCATGGGTGTCCACCGTGAAGTAATGCGATCGCGGTTCCGCGGTGGACAATACCCGTCAACGACCAGGGGCTATAGTCAGGTTTTAGGCTGGTACCCCGTCCGCTAGTCCTTCGGGATACTACGGGCGGGAATCCGCCATGAAGCCTCCTGGCCCTCCCTCAAGGGTCAGGACGCGAAGTTTGGTTGGCAAATTTCCTGACTTAAAAAAAAAAAAAAGGAGGATGGGACTCAAAGTGGCGCCCCAGAAAACCGAGGCCATCTTTTTACACGATGGCTCTCGCGGGGCGCCGCCGAGAGTCCACATCACAGTGGAGGACACCCCAATAGAGGTGGGGACCTGTATGAAATACTTGGGTCTCCACCTCGACAGTAAGTGGACCTTCAAAGAACACTTCCGCCGCATATCCCCCAAGGTGGAAAGGGTAGCAATGGCACTACAACGCTTGCTGCCCAACCTTGAGGGACCTGGTGGAAGTGTAAGGAGGTTGTACGCCGGGACTATACATGCCATGCTGCTGTACGGAGCCCCAGTGTGGTCAAGATGCCTGGAGGCTGCCCGCGGTCCTAGAAATGCACTAAGACAAGTGCAGAAGCGGGTGGCCAACAGGATCTGCAGAGGCTACCGTACGGTCAGCTGGACGGCAACGGGGGTACTCTCCGGAGTGCCCCCCGTCGAGATGCTCGCCCGCATGTATGCGGAAGTGTACACACGCACGCGTGCGTATCAGCGGGCGGGCATCACTTTGACGGATAGTCTCCGGCGTGCTGTGAAGGTCCATTCCCGACGGGCGCTGATCCAAAGTTGGAAGGAGTTCCTGGCAGACCCAACACTGCCGGGACAGCGCACCGTCGGGGCAATACGGCCCTGTCTAGAGAACTGGCTAGACAGGGCTAAGGGTGGGGTGTCCTACCACATGACGCAGGTGCTCACCGGGCATGGTTGCTTCGGTGAGTACCTGCAAAGAATCGGGAAGGAGCGCACGACGCGGTGCTATTACTGCGGCCACGAGCGCGATACCGCCCAGCACACACTCGCCGAGTGTGTCGCATGGGCGGGTGAAAGAGTGGAGCTCGTGGCCGCAGCAGGGATGGATCTGTCATTGCCCTCAATAGTGGGGGCAATGACAGATAACGAAGATGTTTGGAGGGCGTTCTCCTCCTTCTGCAGCAAGGTTATGCTGCAGAAGGAGGAGGCCGAGAGAGAGAGGGAGAGAGAAGGAAGGGAGAGAAGGAATATTCTATTAAGAATAAAAAAGATACAAACAACCGCGTATCACCCCGAGAGTAATGGAGCATTAGAAAGATCGCACCGCACATTAGCCGAATATTTGCGACAATATATAAATGCTGACCAAACCGACTGGGATGAATGGGTGCCATACGCAATGTTTACATATAATACCACTCCTCATTCAGCTACGGGATATACCCCCTTTGAATTAATATACGGACGACAAGTCGAACTACCGACGGCACTAACAAAACCGCCTAAACTGACGTATAATTACGATGACTATCTACAGGAACTAAGGGAAAGAATACGTGCCTCAAATCAACTTGCAAAAGAAAATATTAAAGAGGAAAAAATAAAATCGAAAGAATACTTTGATAAATCCGCGAAAGAAACCGAATTTAAAATAGGCGACAAAGTACTCGTATACGACGAGACACTCCGACGCGGACGATCCAAGAAATTAGACGCATTATGGGCAGGACCGTATACAATAATAGAAAAAAATTCAAGCGTCAATTACACAGTAAAGAAAGGAAGAAGAGCAATACGCATACACACAAACAGATTAAAATTATTTATTGAAAATTAGGACTTACCTAATCGTCTGCTTCGTCCTCGCGACATACACGTCCATAAGGAAGAGGCCGCCCCTCTTGCAAAGCCCTCAAAGTTTGCATGGCCGGAATCATAAATCCCTCCTCGGGAGGCACCAAAGTAACTTTGCGCACAACGCGCACACCAGATCGCACATTTACACTCACGTGTAAAGAAAACGGAAAGGAGCTAGCCGCATATCTTGCGACAGCCCCCAAAGCCCGTTCAAAACGGTTGGTCGGCAATGCGGGCCCCACAACTGGGCCCATCTAAGGAATCTCAAACACGAGAAACATATCGGTTCCCAGCAGGGCACAAACTCCACATGGCATCGCGAACAATCGAACCACATATCGGAACCAAACATTTTTGTGTGAGACGACGCAACGATAGTAATGAAGCAAAGATTGTCATAAGACTAAAGAGACGACAGAAGACATATAGACCGAACGCCCCTCTTGCTTGTTAAAAAATTGCAAACTAAAGCATATTCACGATCAAGGACAAAGTAGTAAGAAGAATTGTATGTATATCATTACAGGGCACTCTCACTCTTAGCCTGCAACGCTGCAGTACTCGGAAAGGAAAGTGAGAAGGGTCAACTGTATAAGATAACAGAGTTCAAGCACAGTCCAGGGATATATTTCGAGCAAATCGGACAACTACACTTTTCCAAGAAAACATGGAAACTAGTGATAAAATTAAACCTTGCACCTTTAAAATTTAGACATGAACAAATTGCCAATTACATAAAACAGACAGAAATGATGTGTGACGAAACAGAAAGTTCATGCGTAAATTCGGTTCGTATTATAAAACAAAAATTAAAATACCTAAACAACATAAAAAATCAAATTGATACCCTATACAAAGGACCGACAAACAAACGTCGAGGACTAATAGACGGTATAGGATCGATAACAAAAACATTATTCGGAATCATGGACGCAGACGATGAAAAACAAATAAACGAACAGCTAGAACTAATAGCAAATAAGCAACGGGTATCCGAACACGCGATTCGAAACCAACTAAAAGTAATAAACGCTACAGTAGCACATTTAGATAGATTAGAAAACATAATCGACCATAATGAGAAACTGCTAAAACAAACTATAGCCGAAACTCTTACCTTAGAAAAAATAAACGAACATTTCAGGGCGATAGAAGCAATTGTAAACGAACTAATAAAAGATACAGAAAACGTATTAGAATACTTAACATATATACGAAAGGGCAAAATGCACCCCAGATTAATACCAATAGACGAGATTATAAATAATTTAAAAGATGCAGCAGCACAACTTCCCGAAGGATTGTATTTCTCCTTTAAAATTCGTACAGACGACTGGTTATCGATAGAAGAAAACATTGCGATAACAGCGTACCACGAATCAGATACAATATATACAATTTTGCGTTTTCCTTTAATTGTACAGCCGACATACGACATTATAAAAGCGATAGAATTTCCTACGCCATACATAAAGAATGTATACAATTATATTAAAATAAACAACCCAATTATTGTAGTGGATAAAGAAAAATTAACGTACGCCATAATAACAGAAAAGAAGTTAGAGCAATGTAGTAAAATAAATACACAATATGTATGCAAACAAAATATACCCATATATCGCATAGATGTAGACGCACCGTGCGAAATTCAAATGTATACACTGCGACAACGTTATCAGGATAAATGTAATGTTAGACAATATACCTCGTCCCGCACGATATGGATAACCTTACACCAAGAAGACACTTGGCTATACTCGACCTCCGCTGAACAGACAATAACTGTACGATGCGACGGACGATCAGAAAGTAAGATAATCAAAAACACAGGCGAGATTACATTAAACGAAAACTGTAAACTGACAACAACAGACACAACATTACAAACGGCAGGAAAATTGTACGGAAATACCTTAGAAACTTTCCTACCAAATATAAATATAACAATTCCACGAGACGAAAAAATAGGACATGATCAGGACACATTAGAAAACATCTCACAACATCGTTTGGAATTGACAAAACTCAGAGACAAAATAGAAACTATAGACAACGACTTACAAAACAACGAACAAAATTTTTATGCACGGAAACAATTTATCTACCCAATGACATTTACCGGAACAGTAATGACAGTAGCTGCCATATTCATTTTAACATGGATAATAATAATAAAAAGAAAAAATAAAAACAAAAAACAAATATTGACTTTGAAATACCGAGATCAATCCTAAGAAGAAGTCAAAGTACTAGAATTTAAGAAACGATTGTAATACTATACTGTAACGGGAAACCACTATTATACGTAAGTTAAGAAATTAAGAACGAAAAACTTCGTACCTCCGTTTTTCTTTTTCAACGGGGGAGGAATGTTATAGTCCGAATGACTATAACTATATTATATTATATTATATTAATATAGTTTTAATAATAAATTAGTAAGTCGGCTATTATACAATCATTTGAGAAACGTTCTCACGCTCTCGCGAAGCGCTTATCGCGAAAAGACGCAAACGCGATGAAATATAAGCGTTACAACGAAAACCGCGGATCGCAAGCGAAGAATCAACCTGCTTCGCTTGCACCTAGATAAAAGCGTGTGAATAAAAATTAGCCAATGAAAGAGCTTCTCTACATCTTCCCCCGAAAGATGTAGAAAAGGGCAGGAGACCACCGCGAACGGAGAGCGAGGCGATGAAGTCAGTCGCTAACGAAAATCCAAAAGGTCAAGTCGCTAATTAGAACCTAACTAGGAGTCGAAGACAAGCCGCAGAATATAAACTATCACCTGTAATCTGACTATCGAGAGCGAGCATACTTAACTAACCACCCAGGTGGGATTATACAGAATTAAACCAACTCAAGAAATAAGGGAAATAAAAGATTTATTTAAATAAACAATCGAAGTTAGTCAAGGAGGAGACGCCCGCCAGATCCTAGGATCCTCATCCTTCAGTCGACTGAGACCCCAAAATTTCCCGTGCCTTCCCGGAGGCACAACAAAGTGTAAACTATGGATAGCTATGATAATGAAAAGATGAAGATTTGCCATGTAAATTGCCAATCTCTTGTGGCGCATTACGACGAATTTTGCTACTATTTCGCAAATTCCACATATCATGTAATATGCCTATCGGAGACTTGGTTAAAGCCGCAAATCTCAGACGAGATGGTTAGAGTTCCTGGGTACTTTCTGATAAGAAATGATAGACAGGGTGGAGGAGTGGTTATCTACGTGCTTGACTCGATAAGAGTTACTGTTCTCCGTCGGTCACTCTGTGGAATGGATTTACGCAAGCCAGAGTACATCATAGCTGAAATTATTTTTGAAAATGCAAATAATCTTTTTCTAGCAACAGTCTATCGACCACCTAACTGCGACTATCTGAATGAAGTTTTCAATATCTTCCTGGATCTGCAAGTCAATTATAGGCATTCAGTAATCTTTGGTGACTTTAATGCAGATACGAATGCAATATCATATGATAGTGCGCTGGTGAATAGCTTCATCACCTCTGCGGGGATGTACCTTGTACCGTACGGATCGACACACCATCTCAAAAACTCTAGTACTTTTCTTGACCTTTGTATAATAGATGAAGAGGACAAACTGATAAATCAGTTAAAGGCTGATGTTCCTTTCTTGTCAGCACATGACTTAAAAGGTTTAACCTACAATATAAACATCAAACGGCGCTTCACTAGAAAGGTACTGTGCAGAGATTTTAGAAATTTTGATGAACAGAAATTTCTGGCGGAATTAGAAGAGTATGACTGGCTGGACCTACTAGCGGAGGTATGTATGAATAAGAAGATTAGTATTTTCAATGAAAAGCTAACAAACTGCTATAACACACATGCTCCACTAAAGCAAATCAATTATAGATATCTGCCTGCTCCATAGATAACTGCTGATATTCGGGCTGCAATGAAAGAGAGGAACACTGCGAGAAGGATCTGGCGGCGGAACAAAAATGCTGCCAGTTATGAACATTTCAAAACTCTAAGAAACCACACTCAGAATCTAATTCGGTTAGCCAAAAAATCTTATTATATAGATATTTTTAGTCAGAAGGATAAACCTGCGAATATTTGGAATAAGCTAAGACATCTGGGCTTAATCAAAGGTAAGGATCCGTACAAAAAACTTGCACATACTGTCGAGGAACTGAACAGATCCTTTGCTGGTTCAAATGATCTAGCGCCAAATGTAGCAACAAACACAGGAGATTCTTCATTTCTGTTGGAAGAGGACTTTGATGATGGAAAATTCTACTTTAAATATGTCACGCCTATGCAAATTTACATATCTTTCACAAAAATCAAATCTGGAGCTATAGGGATAGACGGTATCTCAGCCAAATTAATAATGACGGCGCTGCCTTGTATAATGCCAATTATCGAGCATATATTTAATTACTCGTTTATGCATGGAGTGGTACCAATGATGTGGAAGTCGGCTATCATCACGCCAATAGCCAAGGTAAAAAATCCGACTTCGGTTAATCATTATAGGCCTATTTCTATATTGCCATTTCTCTCCAAAGCCTTGGAAAAAATTGTATCTGATCAGCTGATCGAGTTTTGGATGGAAAATGATTCAATGGATCCTTGTCAATTTGCATATAGGAAACATTCGTCAACGTAAACTTGCATTATAAGAATGCTGGATGACGTGCGCCAAGCAGCCGACAACAGATTAGTTACCATCTCTATTTATTTCGATTTTTCTAAAGCCTTCGACAGAGTACACTATGGGACGCTTCTCAGGAAGCTGCAGATAAAGGGACTTTCGCTTGCTGCGCTAAGATGGATGACATCTTATTTAATGGGTAAGACACATGCAGTGCGAGATGGTTTTGAGAGCACGACCTCATCTGCAGTAGATAATACTGCAGGGGTCCCTCAAGGGTCAGTGCTGGGCCCTTTACTCTTCATCTTATACATCTCGGACATAAAAGATGCTCTACAACACTGCAAACACAACTGTTATGCAGACGATCTCCAAATCTACTTGCACCGTCAACCATCAAACTTGCAAGATAGAATAAGCCACATAAACGAGGATATAAACTCAATTGTAAGTTGGGCAAATAGAAACAGTTTGGTGCTAAACCCGGCTAAGACACAGGCGATCATATATGGTACTGCAAGGTATATCAATGCAATGGATTATGAGCGCCTGCCAGAAATTAGGATAAATGAGTCTGTGATACAACTTTCTAAACATGTAAAGTATTTGGGAATTATGATCTCTGATACACTGTCCTGGAGCCTACATATTAAAAAAGTTGTCAAGAATATACGCAATAAACTATATCAACTAAAACTGTCGAAACATCTACTACCTAAGGAATTGAAGGTACGACTAATTATCTTACTCATCTTTTCTCACGAGGACTACTGCTGCGCAGCTCTGACAAATATCACAGATCAACTTAACACACAGATCTACAGGGCAATCAATGCTTGCATAAGATTCGCACTAAATGTCAAATGGAATGAACATCTGACGCCGTATTATCGAGAGCTTGGTTGGCTCAGGATTGATGCTAGAAGGAAATATTTGATCGGTTGCTTACTTTTTAACATCATAAGTTCAGGTAAACCGAGTCTAATACTGTAACGATTCACCTTTCCCGACGCCGCGAATCGGCTCGCTGGTTCCAGGATTCGGGAGGAAGGGGAAGATTCAGACTCGCTTATTCCTTTACAATAAAGCTTGATTTATTCAAAATAAAAAAGTAGAGTGTCCGTTGAGGACTTACAAGCCACCTTGTGGGTGAAACGGACCGCGGCTATATAATGCAGTAAAGAATATATCTAGATCCTGCCCCGCAGGAATGCACGGCTAATTATGATGTATAGCGGGAACGGATCTAAAGTGCCGAAGGCGTAGAGCCTAGATGGTATAATAGAGACTTACTGACTATCCGGTATATATACAATGCGCGGCGGCCAAACGGAGTATGCTGGACGTAAGGCCTGGACGACGAACAGAAAGACTTACTGACTACCTGGCATATACAATGTACAGAGGCGTATAGCCTATAACGGTGTCCGGAAGGGACTTACAAGTCGCCCGGTATACGGAGCTCGAGTCACGATGTACGGAGGCGTATAGCCTATGACGGTGTCCGGAAGGGACTTACAAATCACCCGGTAAACGAAACCTGGAGTACGGTATACGGAGGCGTATAGCCTATGACGATGTCCGGAGGGGACTTACAAGTCATCCGGTATATGAAACCTGGAGATCCAACGTACTGAGGCATATAGCCTGTAACGGTGTCCGAAAACCGGGAAGCCCGTCACCTGGAGATTAGCAGGAAAAACCGAAAACCGGGAAACCCGGCCTAACGACGGGAAGCCCGTCGCCCGGCTTGTAGTAGGAGGAACCAGAAACCGGGAAACCCGGCCTAACGACGAGAAGCCCGTCGCCCGGCTTGTATCAGGAAGAGACCGGAAATCGAGCAACCCGGCCTAACAACGGGAAGCCCGTTGCCCGATGCTAAAGGAAAGAGCCAGAAACCGAGAAGCCCGGCCTAACAGCAAGAAGCCCGCTGCCTGGTTTAGGAAGTCTGGAACGGGACTGATGCCGGCTCATCCGCCGAGCCGGCTTATATACCCGGCCGACGGTTCCCCCGCTCCACGTCAAGCCTATGGCGGGGGTAACGCGCCGGCGTTGTAGTGGGGCGCTCCCGAGGTGGGGCTGCCCGTGTATGGCGTTTAGGGGCGCCTTAGGGACGTCGAACGATCTCCCACCGTACATAAGGGATGAGAGGACACTCAAGGGTTTCAAGCATGAATTATATCTACACCTTCTGGCGCAGTGACACCTACCTGGATGACGGATAAATATTTTCAGACTAACACTAAAATCATTTATTCAATCCAAATATCAAAATCATAAATTCAATATAATCATTGAAATTTTATATTCAATTTAAACACAGTTTCAACTGCGGAAATTCTTAACTAAACATTTTCACAATATTTCATCTCATATATAATACATCTACACGTTCACATATAAATGCGCACGTATAAACATACACGTGCTCACACTCACACTAACACATCTAATTATAATTTTTGTTATTATACTCACACAACACATTTAATGACATATTAATACACACTCACACAAATACATTTTTATAAGTATTATAATTTCTATCTACACACATGATATACTAAATTATTTGTTGAATTATTACTATTTGTACCTCTTAAAATTGGTGCGCTTGAGGGGACTTGTTCCAGAGCGCTTTAATAAATGCAGGCTCTCCCTCTCTCTCTCTCTCTCTCTCTCTCTCTTTCTCTTCCCCCCTCTCCTCTCTCTACACTCTCTCTCTCTCTCTCTACACACTCTCTTTTTCTCTTTCTCTACACACACACACACTCTCTCTCTCTCTCTCTCTACACTCTCTCTCTCTCTCTCTACACACTCTCTTTCTCTCTACACTCTCTTTCTCTTTCTCTCTCTTTCATTTGCAACAGTATATATGAAATATAGAAATGATATGTGCGTTACTTCAGACAAGAAGGCATTAATAACACCTACTGTATTTACGTCAACGTCTAAAACAAAAATTTTTCATTATTGAAAATTATTTTCACTAATATCAAATCAATTATTATTCGCTTGTGTATTGTTTGTTGACATCAAAAGAATCTGAAGAATCTGAAAAATCTGAAGATTTACAATCAGACCTAAGTACCGATTTATCTTCAGCTAGTGTAAAAAGGATAAAAAAAGGAGATAAGGATGATAAAGGTAATCTGATTCTCTTCGTTTTTTTTTTTTGAGAAGTTAACACTTTGAAAAAAATATATATATATTGTACTGCGACGACTTTTCTCGCCCCGGAGCACAGAAACGGCGAGCAGAGGTCGTTGTCAAAAAAAGGAAAAGGAAAAAATAAGATAATTCCTTACAAATTCATACGCGGAAACTAGGTTGGTGGTCGCTCCGCGCGTGCCGCAGCAGAACGCCAAACGACGGATACGCGAAAATGCTTTAATTTTTGGGCGCCAGACGCGATCTTTTACGCGTCAATTTGCGACACACCGAATAACACGAAAATCCGGCCGAAAGTTCCACAACGGCCGGCTGCTCACCTAACGGTAGAGGGGCAGGGTGTGGTTGCCGCGAAAGAATCAATAAAACACTGAAGCTCAGTAAACGCGAGATTCACAATACGCGGATCATCCGGTATTGAGGCGTAACAACACAAAAAGATAATATAAAAAAAAAAACACTATTAATCTCGGCTCAAATTATTGTGTTACAATAAAAATAAAATCTCGACGGCAATCGGAGCCTATGCGGATGACATGCACAAAATTAATAAATTAAAATGATAACATATAATAACATAAAAAGATAACATATAATAAAGACGCAAACGTATAAGATAAAATATCTCCGATTTATTACAAAAAAAATAAAAAAAGAAAAACAATATGCCGTTTTAGGTAAATCGAATGAGTGTCAGATTACAAACAAAATAGAAAAAGAACTATGATTCGGGTAGTTAGAACAATTCGTTGTAGCGAACATTATTATTAATAAGATCAATTACGGACGAGCTCCAGATTCCCTCTGGCCCAGGGAGTAGTAATCTGGTAAGGGCCCCTTCTCAGGGTTACGAGCTAGTGGAGGGCAGCAGTACCCACTAGTACTGGGAAAAGGCGATGGAATATATTCCTGAAACGGCTTGTCACCAGATTTCTGCAGGCGCTAGAGAACCATCTCGAAGCGGCTGCAGTACTGCGGGCGCAGAAGGCAAGAAAGAAACCACTGCACCTAATTTTTCCTTTAAACAACCATCATAACGGCGAACTTAAATAACGGCCCCGAGTACGGGCGTCTCTAGGATGGGACAGGGGTGCTAAGAATCTCCCGGATCAGAATGATGAATGTTCACAAAATAGCTTCGTGGAATGTAAGATTTCTCTATGAAGGAGGCAAAGTAATCTAACGCAGGAAATGAAGCGGATGAAGATCCAGATTCTTGGAGCATGCGAGATTAGATGGCTAGACAGTGGCATTGTCGGGTCTGATGGATACTCGGTGTACTATTCGGGCTCACCTGATGGCTTACATCGTAACGGAGTGGCGGTTGTTACGTCTGTCACGTCCGGCCGTATAAATTTTTTCGTTTACTCCAAGTTCCTTAAACGCTATTTGAAAAGCGCGCCAAAGCCGGCCATGACGCTTAACTCCGCCTAGAAACTAAGCGTGGCGCTTCGTAGCGCCTAAGGATCTCCCACCACGGTGAGAGCCCCTACTCCGGAGAGTTCCCCCTCTCCAGGCCGCCGCAGGCCCGAGCCGCCGAAACGAAGGACCTCAGAGCAGTCCCGAATTTCGGCAGTTCTCTGCGCGACACCGAACAGTATAGTCGCACTCCTAAATTCTAACTCTAAGTCCAAATTCTAAATCCTAACTCTAATTCTAAAATTCTAACTCTAAGTATAATATTCTAACTCTAAATTCTAAGTCTAAATCTAAATTCTAATTCTAAGTTTTAGTCTCGAATTTTGTACTACTATACGAATAAATCAGTGTATTCATGTGTGAAAACTAGTGTTCAGTATTCTTCAAAACTTCCACTCCCGTGATAAAATACGATAGCGTTTAAATTTGTCATACGGCGTTTGAATTCAGAATAATTCAAACTGTGTTTGGAGCGGACCACCGCTCATCACAGTCAGAATTAACATTCTCAGCATTTGCCAAAATAAGGAATTGATAGTGAGGTCCGCCGCATATCAACCCTCCTTATTTGAGTAATCATTCAGAGGATGCATCAAATTCAATATGCCTAAGACGCGACGCGCAGGAAGGAAGAATCAATTACGAAAACTAAACCGACTTTATCGCGAATCAGCGACCGAGGAATATTCTCAATTCCTCGGAGTGGAATATCAGGCCGATCCTGAATACGAGAACATTTTCAACATTAAAAATAATAACAACGACGAACTCCTACAGTAGAAGTGCATACCAATAACGTTCCAACCACGACGCCTGCTGCCGCCAAACATCCCAGTGAACGACCCTTGCCGCACGCACTACCTCCAAGTACGAGCCGACACGATCAAGAAAGTGCTACTAAAGGTAAGTGAAATTCACGTTAACCTAAGGAATCGCGCGTGTTAGCAAATTCAGAGACGCTTCTACCACGTGGAAGAGAACATTCTAGAAAAATCTCCGACGCATTTTTCCTCTTTTCCATCGTCACTGCGGAAGCTATAAAAAAAAGGTCGGGCTATAAAACTAGGGTCGACCACCACATGCGGTGCCACCCTCGGAATTCTAACACGGAAAAACGCAAATAGTTCAATCTCTTAAAAATCTTGTGTCTCAAGAAATAACTTCGTAAATCCGTACAACAAAGTAGTCATTTAAACAATAATCAATTGAGAACACTTTTGATTTACCAACATTACCGACGATATACCGACATACGTTCTTTTACCGACGTTATCGACAATATACCAACATACGTTCTTTTACCGACATTACCGACGATATACCGACATACGTTCTTTTACCAACGGGTTATCGACACCTTACTGGCACCTTACCAGTGTTTTACTGAACAATTACCGACGGTTTTGCCGACGACTACTAACTTCTCGATAACTGCCGGGTTCACCGAAGATCTACGAGCGAATGACGCATTATCAATTCGATTACGCAACAAACACAAATGTGCCCACTCACCCTTAGAGGTATAACTCCTCCTCCAGAAGTTAATCTCTTTGTATCGTTTGAACCCTTATTCTATTGCCAAGTTGGTGTCGGGTACATCCATTTTGAGACTAAAGCAGCTCTCTGCATTTCATGCTACTTCACCTTACCTAGAGTCTCGAAATTACTTTGGACAAGGATTCGGAAGCATACTCTAATTATAGGCGGAACACCTATCGGAATAAATTGCGGAGTCTGCAACTTCCGACTTACCCTCACGCGAATCGGTGATTTGTGCGAGCTTTGTCAGTTTACGTACGAAGATTACTTACGCAACCCCAACGACGTTTCGCATAGAGCAATCGACGAAGCTATCTTTATTACAGTAGAGTCACAGGTAGGTCCCACGCAATAATCCGATCACCTCAGTTCCAGCGCGAATAACCTCAGATCGCGGGTATCCCCGGGGAGAATCGCATAGATTCGCGTACCCGTAATAGCGATCGTGTCTCGTGGAAAAAGCCGAGCTCTGCATTCAAATTTTCGCAGCCGCGACCCCACGAGACGTAACAAATGCAACAAGGAGTCACAGTCCTTGCTCCAAGATGTAGCTTTTTATTTTCATAAGTGACAAAAAGAATGACGATAGTGCCGTGATGAAGACATCTATCCTTATAATTTATGATAATATCTCTTTCCTTCAAGAAAGCGTTTCCTAAGATCCCGTCTTGGGGAATGCAAATAGAGTCTGATATGACATGGAATAAAGTAGGTCTGTCCAACAGATGAATGGTTATGGAACCTAAAGTTATTATAGTTTCAGAAGAGATCCCTCGAATGGATATAATATTATCTTTATTTAGATTGATGTGAGGTAATACGAATTGTTGTTTGATAAGATTTATACCGGAGCCAGAGTCAATCATAAAGTTACATTCATGAGATAAATGCGGGGATATGAGTTTAACAGAAGGTAAGTCGTTGTGTTTGAATTCTCTGTCTACACTGCAGATTCGAGTGATGTGGTTGGAATAGATTTTTGAGTGAGAATCATGTTTGTCGATTGGGTGCGTCCTATCGGAGCTTCGTTCCGGCGGACGTCGGATTTTTTCGGAACGCTTTGGGGTTTTCCGAATTAGCAAAAGAAGTGCTGGGTCGAGCTTGATTTTGCTCGAGTGATCTTTTATAAGCAAGTTTCCGACATTCGCTCATGAAATGACCGGAACTCTTACAATAACGACAGATTTTAGTAGCTGGAAAATTTGGTCCTGGTTGACCTGGTGTCAAAGGTTTAATGAAGGGAGCGGTAGAAGAAATATTATTGCGTGAATTATTAATTATAGGGGGGTTATTATTAACGTTATTTACGGTTTGTCGTGCCGTCGGATAATTTATGTCTGCACGAGGTAGAGTATAAGCACGATTAAAGGCGATAGTTTTCTTTCGAAGGTTTTCTGCTTCTAAAGTTTTAGATAATTGGATGGCTGTGACAATGCTTTGTTCAAAAGTATAGGGTCGTTCTAATTTCACGCGGATTAATAAATCAGAAGGTAGTCCGTTAATAAAACTATTAGTAACACTTTTCTCAATGTTATCTTTAACTTCGTCGTCAAGATTTCCGCAAATATCAGCTTCTCCGTCTATGATTGCCGTTCTTAATTCTTGAACACGCGCAATGTAATCAAAAATGTTTTCGTTATGTTTCATGAATATGTTTGCTAATTCTCCTCGATATTGATCAATAGATTTGTTCGGACCGAAAATAAGTTTTAAACGTCGCGTTAAATCTCGTAAGCTATTGAATTCGACTCCTTCGATTGCGGCATAGGCATGCCCTTGTAATTTGTTAATAATTAATTGAACAAGATGATATTCTTGATATTCAGGGATTAGTTGAAGTGCTCTTTCGCAAATTTTCGTGAAGTGGAGGACGGACATTTTGTGACCGTCGAATTTAGGGATCGTGTCTATAGCGTCTTTTAGACGAATAGGGGAGTTTTGATGAGAAGGAGTAGGTGGTCTTTGTGTTTCTATTTTATCGTAATGTTCCTGCATGTGGGAAGAATGTTCGACCATGTCTATGCGTCGTGATAAGCGAGTTACTTGTTCCGATAATTTTTCCATAAGGGTTAATTGTGCAGCTAATTGTTCTGAAATTCCGGTTACCGAACCGTCTTCCATGTTTCTATCTTGCTCTAATGTCCGTTGAAATGAAAGTAAATTTTCTTCTCTATTTCGTAATGTTTCAGCTTGTGCTGTTAATTGAGCTTCTTTGTCGTTTAGCGTTTGAGAATAAAGATTAAGTTGACTACGAGTGAGTACTCGGTTTTCTGAATTGTCTGAGTGTACTGGGGTTCTAACAAGGGACATTTTGTTTTAAAATTTGTAGTTTGTAATTTGCTTTACTTGAATTGACTTGTGAAATAACACCGATCGCACAGATCAATCTCCGCGACCTCTCAACGATCTCTTTTGGCCTATCCCACCGCTGCCACCAGAAAATTAAAAGCCTTCTTGTTACGTCCAACAATTCACCTGGCGGTAAGTTGCCTTCTGCACAAGTCGGTCTTCTCTCGCGTCTACCTCGGTAAACGTTCGAGAAACTGCTCTCTACTTTTTTAGGGCAACCTGCTAGGCCGGCTATACCCTGGGATGCCGAGAGCTTGAGATTCGATTGAGAAAGTCGGATGGAGAAGGAATTCTGCGGGTCGGGTCAAGAAATAAAGATATTTTACAAGTATAAAAATTGTTTATTCATTTATAAATCCTTTATGTCGATACAAAATCTACTAGTCCTGACTCGGTTCAGGATGAGCTTGGAACTGTATTACAATGTTATTGAGCTCCTGTTCAGAGTCGTTAGATTGGTTAAAATAGTTTATAAAGGAGCTAAAATTATTCTGTGCTCCTTCTGGGATGAAATTATTGACGTCGTCGGGAGCGAGTACCACGGTGTCCTCGTCGAAAATATTAAAATTGGGTTGTAAAAATGGATCGTATTCCAGAGATGCTAATTGTTGAGTTTGATCATGGACGTAATATTTAGGGTCAGTTAAAAATTGATGATTTGGATCGATTAAGTAAGTATTTGATTCTGAATGAGGCTGTTCAGGAAATTGAGGGTGAGAATAGTCAATGTATGGAGGAATATTATTAATTGGCGAATAAGCGTCTGAAGAGGGAGGTTGTATGATTATTCGCGTTGGATAAATTTGAACGTTTAGATTTAGAGGTCTTCGAGATCTACGTTCGCGTAGCATGTGAAGGTGCTGCTTGTTTCGATCGATCTGATTCCTTCGTCGGAAAGGAGAGACCATCTAACGGTTAAATAAATTTACATGAATAAATCGAAAGATAGATTGTTTTATTATTTGAAATAATTGAATATGACTCACGTTTGTAGCGTGATTTACTTGTTAATGAGAGCGAACAGAGATGAAAGGTTAATCTTATGCGAGAAAGCCCTTCACCTGTTAATAAATTAACTTTATGTCAGTAATTATTATAATAAACCTGTATTAAATGAGGATTGGTAATAACGTGGATAAAAGGAGGGATTTGGATAGGAGTATTAATATCTGCGTTGAGAATATTAATACTTGATGTTTCAATCGTTAATAATTAAATCTTAAACTTTGAAATAGTAATTATTAATGAATAAATAAGTCTTAGACTTTGAAGTAACAAATTGTCAATGAATATCAAAATCACTGTCAGTTGGTATGGTAAAGTAATTCGCAATTATTGGAAAATGCAGGGTATTAAAAGCATGAAAGAATAGAGAGATAGGTGTACATCCGGTTATTCCGGGTTCTCAGGTCCTGGTCTTAATAGGCTAGTGCGACGTTCACTTTACTGAACGTGCATCTCTGAGATGATTTGCGAATTTACCTTCTGACAGGATATAACTCTAATGGGTATAGAGGAGTTAGGAATAGAGGTTTGAATATAAGTATTAATATCTATATTAAGAGTATTAATACGTGTAGCTTCAAGCATCAATAATTGAATTGTAAATTATGAATTAATTATTTTTAATAATCATTAAGACCACTGTCATTTGGTTTGGTAAAGTAATTCGTTAGGTTTGTAAAGCAGAGAGAGAGTAAGCAGGGAAGGGTGAAGAAATGTACGGTTGCCCGTGGATTCCGGTCCCCGAAGGTTAATGCGACGTTCACTTTACAGAACGTGCATCTCAGAATCGTAGTAACGAATTTACCTTATGACAGGGTATGGTTTTAATAGTAGCAAATAGGGTAAGGTGGAGTACACTTGTCAAATAAATTTAAATATCAATATGCAAGTGTAACGTCCAGACAAATTTCAAAATTTCAATCTTCTTCAATCATTAATTTTTTAACCTATTAGTCATGACAATCTCTAACTTGCATGAAAGACCGGTATTAACGAATATTTAATCACAAATATAACCACTCGTAGGCTAAGACATGTCTTCTCACAAAAAACAATATAAAAACAACATCTATAATACTAACTAAATATGGTATAATATAATATAATATAAATATAATATATTTAGGTTAATAAGAAAAATCCTCATTGATTATTTGTGAGAAAACCTAAAATAAGGTTAAGAACGTATATATGTATATACATACGGATATATATATATGTATATGTCAAAGGGTTTGTTCCGAGACACTTCCCGACACTTATTGACATATTCCGTGATATTTGCAGGCTTCCGGACCTGACCTGGAAGAATTATATGTCAAATAGCAGTTTCCGGGACAGTCCTGGAAGACTTATGTATATACATATAGGAATTGCATATTTAAACGTATATACAAGGGAAACAGACACATATATATATATATATGTCAATCGTATACTTTGACGACACTATATATATTCTCTGGCGATTTCAATGACTGTATAAGACATATAGTATTCTCTGGCGATCTCAATGACAGTATAAGACATAATATTCATTTTACTAATATTAAATATGTATTATTCAATAGTATTAAATTTTAAATATGTACACAATATATATATATATATATATTAACACACAAAACTTCTTATACCTGAAAATATTTATATATATATATATCGCTTATAAAGAAGTATACTAAATAATTAAATGAAAGCTGCTTTACTATGTGAACTCGACTTTACTCGCAAGGAAACATCCAGAAGATTCTAGAAGGCTCTAGAACGATAGCGTGATGCAATGCATGATGCAATGCTGAAACACGTTGCCACCTGCAAATCGATTACCAAGAATAAAGAAGGCCCGTTGCAAGCCGCATAACGATAAGTCAGTAAAGGAGCACCGCTATCGCTACTGAGAATAAAAGACGATTGGAAACCGTTAGCGATGAGTCACCTAGGAACGCCGCTATCGCTACTAAGAAGCCATCTCTCCGGGACTTAACCGTCGCAATCTCTACCTGGAACAGATTATCTCCGGTACTTCCCCGGCACATCTCTCCTACCATTGGCTGAGCCACATCGCCCGATGGGAGGAGCGAGCCCCATTTTTGGGTATATAAACCCGGCTCCCGGCACGGAACGGCAGTGATCCCGCCGCAGTCAAGAAGTAAAGTTATCCAGCAATCAACCAAGCAATTACTACGGAGCTCTGAAGACATCGAGACATAGCCGCCATTTCGGATCGAGGTACCGAGGCTCCTCAGCTCTTCAACTCAGAGGGAAGAACACAGTAGCGAAGTGTACCACATCAAGGCACATAAGACATTGTCTAACCTTGTGAGTATTTAAGCCAGTTCACATATCCCTAAATAGTAAAGCGCGACGGACACTCATTATATTTAATCATTATATTTAATTAGTTATTTAACCACTGAATTTTGAACTCAATCTTATTTCACATTACGAACTCTGAATTTGAATACAGACATAAGCCATATATTACTCTGATTTACGATTTGTATCTGCATACGCCTGCGTTACAATCGTCTATATATTCAATATTTTACTCGATACTATTTAACTATATCTAACCGATATCGCATGTCCATTTAACTTGTTGTACTTGCAATATAAATATATTATATATGTATTTTATTGTATTACTGCTCACTTATATACGCATGTAATCCCGTATCCTACTACCTATTAGCGAATTGAATAACGCTAATTCCTCAGTACACATTAGAACATTATATCCTGTCAGAAGGTAAATTCGCAAATCATCTCAGAGATGCACGTTCAGTAAAGTGAACGTCGCACTAGCCTATTAAGACCAGGACCTGAGAACCCGGAATAATCGGATGTATACCTACCTCTCTATTCTTTTATGCTTTTAATACCTTGCACTTTCCAATAATTGCGAATTACTTTACCACACCGACTGACAGTGATCTTGCATATTGATATTTAAATTTATTTGACAAGTGTACTCCACCTTACCCTATTTGCTACTATTAAAACAATACCCTGTCATAAGGTAAATTCGTTACTACGATTCTGAGATGCACGTTCTGTAAAGTGAACGTCGCATTAGCCTTCGGGGACCGGAATCCACGGGCAACCGTACATTTCTTCACCCTTCCCTGCTTACTCTCTCTCTGCTTTACAAACCTAACGAATTACTTTACCAAACCAAATGACAGTGGTCTTAATGATTATTAAAAATAATTAATTCATAATTTACAATTCAATTATTGATGCTTGAAGCTACAAGTATTATTACTCTTAATATAGATATTAATACTTATAATCAAACCTCTATTCCTAACTCCTCTATACCCATTAGAGTTATATCCTGTCAGAAGGTAAATTCGCAAATCATCTCAGAGATGCACGTTCAGTAAAGTGAACGTCGCACTAGCCTATTAAGACCAGGACCTGAGAACCCGGAATAACCGGATGTACACCTATCTCTCTATTCTTTCATGCTTTTAATACCCTGCATTTTCCAATAATTGCGAATTACTTTACCATACCAACTGACAGTGATTTTGATATTCATTGACAATTTGTTACTTCAAAGTCTAAGACTTATTTATTCATTAAGAATTACTATTTCAAAGTTTAAGATTTAATTATTAACGATTGAAACATCAAGTATTAATATTCTCAACGCAGATATTAATACTCCTATCCAAATCCCTCCTTTTATCCACGTTATTACCAATCCTCATTTAATACAGGTTTATTATAATAATTACTGACATAAAGTTAATTTATTAACAGGTGAAGGGCTTTCTCGCATAAGATTAACCTTTCATCTCTGTTCGCTCTCATTAACAAGTAAATCACGCTACAAACGTGAGTCATATTCAATTATTTCAAATAATAGAACAATCTATCTTTCGATTTATTCATGTAAATTTATTTAACCGTTAGATGGTCTCTCCTTTCCGACGAAGGAATCAGATCGATCGAAACAAGCGGCACCTTCACAGGCTACGCGAACGTAGATCTCGAAGACCTCTAAATCTAAACGTTCAAATTTATCCAACGCGAATAATCATACAACCTCCCTCTCCAGACACTTATTCGCCAGTTAATAATATTCCTCCATACATTGACTATTCTCACCCTCAATTTCCTGAACAGCCTCATTCAGAATCAAATACTTACTTAATCGATCCAAATCATCAATTTTTAACTGACCCTGAATATTACGTCCATGATCAAACTCAACAATTAGCATCTCTGGAATACGATCCATTTTTACAACCCAATTCTAATATTTTCGACGAGGACACCGTGGTACTCGCTCCCGACGACGTCAATAATTTCATCCCAGAAGGAGCACAGAATAATTTTAGCTCCTTTATAAACTATCTTAACCAATCTAACGACTCTGAACAGGAGCTCAATAACATTGTAATACAGTTCCAAGCTCATCCTGAACCGAGTCAGGACCAGTAGATTTTGTATCGACATAAAGGATTTATAAATGAATAAACAATTTTTATACTTGTAAAATATCTTTATTTCTTGACCCGAACCGCAGAATTCCTTCTCCATCCGACTTTCTCAATCGAATCTCAAGCTCTCGGCATCCCAGGGTATAGCCGGCCTAGCAGGTTGCCCTAAAAAAGTAGAGAGCAGCTTCTCGAACGTTTACCGAGGTAGACGCGAGAGAAGACCGACTTGTGCATAAGGTGATTTACCGTAAGGTGAATTGCCGGACGTAACACAAGATCACTGTCAGTCGGTGTGGTAAAGTAATTTGCAATTATTGGAAAGTGCGAGGTATTAAAAGCATAAAAGAATAGAGAGGTAGGTATACATCCGGTTATTCCGGGTTCTCAGGTCCTGGTCTTATTAGGCTAATGCTACGTTCACTTTACTGAACGTGCACCTCTGAGATGATTTGCGAATTTACCTTCTGACAGGATATAATATTCTAATGTGTACTGAGGAATTAGCGTTATTCAATTCGCTAATAGGTAGTAGGATACGGGATTACATGCATATATAAGTGAGCAGTAATACAATAAAATACATATATAATATATTTATATTGCAAGTACAACAAGTTAAATGGACATGCGATATCGGTTAGATATAGTTAAATAGTATCGAGTAAAATATTGAATATATAGACGATTGTAACGCAGGCGTATGCAGATACGAATCGTAAATCAGAGTAATATATGGCTTATGTCTGTATGCAAATTCAGAGTTCGTAATGTGAAATAAGATTGAGTTCGAAATTCAGTGGTTAAATAACTAATTAAATATAATGATTAAATATAATGAGTGTCCGTCGCGCTTTACTATTTAGGGATATGTGAACTGGCTTAAATACTCACAAGGTTAGACAATGTCTTATGTGCCTTGAGGTGGTACATTTCGCTACTATGTTCTTCCCTCTGAGTTGAAGAGCTGAGGAGCCTCGGTACCTCGATCCGAAATGGCGGCTATGTCTCGATGTCTTCAGAGCTCCGTAGTAATTGCTTGGTTGGTTGCTGGATAACTTTACTTCTTGACTGCGGCGGGATCACTGCCGTTCCGTGCCGGGAGCAGGGTTTATATACCGTAAAATGGGGCTCGCTCCTCCTATCGGGCGATGTGGCTCAGCCAATGGTAGGAGAGATGTGCCGGGGAAGTACCGGAGATAATCTGTTCCAGGTAGAGATTGCGACGGTTAAGTCCCGGAGAGATGGCTTCTTAGTAGCGATAGCGGCGTTCCTAGGTGACTCATCGCTAACGGTTTCCAATCGTCTTTTATTCTTAGTAGCGATAGCGGTGTTCCTTTACTGACTTATCGTTATGCGGCTTGCAACGGGCCTTCTTTATTCTTGGTAATCGATTTGCAGGTGGCAACGTGTTTCAGCATTGCATCATGCATTGCATCACGCTATCGTTCTAGAGCCTTCTAGAATCTTCTGGATGTTTCCTTGCGAGTAAAGTCGAGTTCACATAGTAAAGCAGCTTTCATTTAATTATTTAGTATACTTCTTTATAAGCGATATATATATATATATAAATATTTTCAGGTATAAGAAGTTTTGTGTGTTAATATATATATATATATATTGTGTACATATTTAAAATTTAATACTATTGAATAATGCATATTTAATATTAGTAAAATGAATATTATGTCTTATACTGTCATTGAAATCGCCAGAGAATACTATATGTCTTATACAGTTATTGAGATCGCCAGAGAATACTATATGTCTTATACAGTCATTGAGATCGCCAGAGAATATATATAGTGTCGTAAGTCTTCCAGGACTGTCCCGGAAACTGCCATTTGACATATAATTCTTCCAGGTCAGGCTCGGAAGCCTGCAAATATCTCGGAATATGTCAATAAGTGTCGGGAAGTGTCTCGGAACAAACCCTTTGACATATACATATATATATATCCGTATGTATATACATATATACGTTCTTAACCTTATTTTAGGTTTTCTCACAAATAATCAATGAGGATTTTTCTTATTAACCTAAATATATTATATTTATATTATATTATATTATACCATATTTAGTTAGTATTATAGATGTTGTTTTTATATTGTTTTTTGTGAGAAGACATGTCTTAGCCTACGAGTGGTTATATTTGTGATTAAATATTCGTTAATACCGGTCTTTCATGCAAGTTAGAGATTGTCATGACTAATAGGTTAAAAAATTAATGATTGAAGAAGATTGAAATTTTGAAATTTGTCTGGACGTTACACGGTCATTCTAGAGAGTGGTTTGGCGCTGTCAGTGCGGAACTTTTTAGCACTCTCCGAACGAGTTATGCTCTTACAGCTGAAAGGAAACCCACTCAATATAAACATTGTCCAGGTCTACGTACCTACGGCCGATAAGAGGATCAGGAGATTGAAGAGTTCTACAAACAGGTCGACGAGGGCCTTTCGTACACAAAGAGATCTGAAATAAATATTATTATGGGGGATTTTAACGCGAAAGTCGGATGTACCCCCACAAATAAGGTAACCGGTCAGTTCGGACTTGGGGAAAGAAACAAAAGGGGGAACCGCCTGGTGCAGTTTTGCATCGATAACGACTTGGTGATCCAGAATACCTGGTTCCAGTTGCCTAAACGGCGTTTGTATACCTGGAGATCTCCGCGGAACGGACGTGGTGGTACCGTCCGTAACCAAATTGATTTTATCCTGACAAATCAGCGGTTCAGAAATTGCATTCGATCTTCGAAATACCCATCGGCAGACATCAACTCAGATCATAATTTGCTGTGTGCAAAAATGAAGCTGCGTCTGAAAAAAGTGGCTGCAAGAAGCAAGCGACCAAAACTTAATTATGAAGAGCTACAAACACCCTATGTAGCAGAAACGCTGAAGCAGGAAATCAATGCAGGTATGGCCAACATACTGCCGGATGAATTGGCAAGTGAAGCCGTGGACTTGGGATGGGAGAAAATTAAGAGTGCAATTTTCCAACCTAGTGAAAAGCTTAGGAATAACAAACGGCTTAAAAGAGAAGATTGGATGACTGACGAGATCCTGAACTTGATGGAGCGTCGAAGATCTTTTAAAAATAGGGATCTGGTACAATACAACAATACTAACCGGCTAATTAGGAGGAAGATTAGAGAAGCCAAGGAAGGTCATCTTTTTTTTTTTTTTTGTAACTCTGGGGAAACCTCATGGTACCATCCGCCTCCGGGTAGAGGCGGAGGTTATGTGGGACTCCCTGCACCGCCTGGCCGGCCCGCACATCCGCCTGGCCGGTCCGCCGTAGCGGGCCGGAGAGTCGGGATCGGCGAGCCGGGACAGGACCTACCGCACTAAAACCCCAGAGGATGTCCTTCACGGGCGTTATACAGGGGACGGCCAGGATGCTGGTATCCCATGCCGACTGGCCGCCCCCCCGCCTTATCCCTCCTTGGGAGGATGCCGCGGAAGGCGACACCCTCCCCCCGTCATTGTACGGGTACCTCGCGGTTGCGGCGCAGGGCGACATCGACCCCACGCCGCGCCCTCTCAAAAAGTTTGAGGAGCGGAGCCATGGCTCGAGAACTCCCGCTTGAGCCATCGCCCCTCGCCCCTCCAGTGTCGCAACCCCCGGACCTCCAAGAGGGTGGTCCGGTTCGACGGTTCACTGAAAGGGCCCTCATCAGGAGGCTCCTCTCAGAAGGAGAGGAACCCCCTTCCGTGGACGGTGTTGCCCTCCCACCGGTGCCTACGGCTCCCGGTGAGAGGGTCCCACACGTCACGTCTCCGTCCTTGAGAGGGACCCAGGCATCCCGGACGGGAGGGCAATGCCCGCCCGCCAGAGACACGTGGCCCCCCCTCATTTCTGACCCCCCGGCTGCGACCTCCCTCCGCCCCTAGGGGTTAGAGTTCACCCGCAACCGGTGGGGCCCCTCCCTCCCGGAGGGTGTGGGGGGGAGGGGAGCGCCTAAGCGCTCCCATGTCCCCCCCGACACCCTCATCCGGCATCAACCAATCAATGACACCGGCATGTGGCGCGCCCCCCCACCTCCGCCACCGCCGACAGCCGCGCCCTTGGGCACGACCGCCGACGACGACGGGGAGGGGGGAGGCGCGCCCCCTCCTTTTGACCCCGCCGGGGGTGCCGTCAAGCACCCCGGGCCCCCGAGTCGGTGCCTGGCCGGCCGTCGGAAGTCCACGCAAAGTGGACACCTCAGGCCGGACAGGCACCCCACCTCCTTGTGGCCAGGGGAGCCGCAGCGGTAGCAGCGGCTACCCCTGTCCACCGCCGAGGTGCACCGGCGCCACGTGTGTCCAACACACAGACACCGGTAGCACCTCGGCGCCCCCATCACATTGGCGACGGTCACTCCGCCGCCAACTGCTCCTCTTCCCCTGCTGCCCCCGACAGCCGCCACTCTCCTTTCCCCTACTCCTTCTCCTACACTCCCCTCCTTCTTCCTCCTCTTCCCCCTCCTCACTACCGTCGCCCAACCGACGGCGGCAGTCTCCCCTCCGCTCTCCGCCGTCTCCGTCCCCGTCATCATCTCCTCTCCCTCCTCCCCTCCAAGCAACCGTCGAGTCCCCCGAGCCGCTCCTGCCCGTCTGGACTCAACCTCCCTGAGACGCCTTTCCACCAGCGCCAACCGGTCCGAGTTGGCAGTCAGTCTCAAGGACATGTCCTCGAGCCTGACCACCAACTCCCTCGGCAAAGGCGCCGCTCCGGCAGACGTCCCAGGGTCCTTCTCCATCGTGGTCCCCGTATCGCGGGGCCCCCCTCCCCACGATCGGGGGCCACGTCTACGCTGTTCCCTCCAGGCTGGTCGCACACGACCCGCACAAGACCTGAAACGGCCCGCCCGAGTCCGCATGCTATATTTAGCACCGACCCGACGTAGCCGTTTATGTGCGCCATCATCTCCTCTGAGAGTCCTCCCTCCTCTACACTCCGAATGCAGCCATCCAGGAAGGACTTGGTGTCCCACCTCACCGCATTCAGCTCCTGTATCGACCTGTGAAGAGGGCCCGCGGCAGGGATCCCGGCATAAGCCTCTTCCCCTCCCGGAGCAAACTCCTCCAGAGTCAATCCCGGCAATATCTCCGGTTTAAAGGCATCCGGTACTACCGGATCCATCTCCATAGGGGCATCGCCCCTTCCTCCTCCTACCTCACGTCCGTCGTTCGATGACGACGGGGTGGGGGCCGGGACTATACCCCCCTCCCCGCCGGGCCCTGGGGCATCCGAAACCCCTGGGCCGGTAGTGATCTTCCTGTTTTGGCTCCTTCCCATGTTGCTTGGTTTGGTTTTTTTACTTGGTGGCCTTCCAAGGGTGGCGGGCCGAAGCCCTATGGCCCCACCAGGCCAGGTGTACCTCCATAGGAGGTACCGACCACTCTTAGCACCCCTCGCAAGGCTAATCCCCTGCGAGGGGTGAGCCCCCCCACCACGGCAAGGTGGTGGTCGACGGGGGGAAGGAAGGTCATCTGGAAAGGTCGTGCAGGGAATTAGAACGGTTACAGGCGATGCACGACGATTTCCATCTTCACAAGGAAATCAAGCGAGCTTGTGGAATGCTCAAGATCCCTGGCCCTGCCTTATTGCGAAACGCTGACGGTAGAGTCGTTCTCGCTCCCAAAGACCGAAGTGCCGAATGGATAAAGTACATTCAATACCTTTTTGAGTCCAACCGAGAAGAGCCGCAGATGCAGCTCGGGGATGGAATGACGGGATCTAGCATTCTCCTCTCGGAAGTGGACTCGGCTGTCCGGAAGGCCAGAAACCGTAGGGCCCCCGGACCTGACGAAGTGCCAGTCGAGCTATTGAAATTGCTTGATAAGAGGGGCATCGGGATACTGACAGCACTGTTTAATCGGGTTTATCAGACTGGTGACATGCCATCGGAGTGGCTACAATAAACGTTTATACCGCTACCAAAAAAGTGCAAGCCGAGGGGATGTTCTGATTTCCGTCTTATCAGCTTGATGAGCCACACGTTAAAAATCCTGTTACGAGTAATACAAGGTCGAATTCATGCTCGGTGCGAAGATATCATGAGCAAAGCACAGTTCGGTTTTCGCGGCGGATTAGGAACAAGGGACGCGCTATTCTGCATGAACGTGTTGCTGCAAAAATGCAGAGAATTCCAAAAACCGGTTTTTGTGTGTTTCATAGATTTTGAAAAGGCATTTGATAGAGTACAGCATGCACAACTGATCGAAACAATGCACCGGATAGGATTGGATGATCTTGATATACAGTTACTGAAAAATCTATACTATAATCAAATAGTGACAGTTAAGATCGATGGTGATCAGTATACCAGCTGCGTACCCATCAAGCGCGGCGTTCGTCAGGGATGTGTGCTGTCTCCGCTACTATTTAATGTTTATTCCGAGATGGTATTCGGTGAAGCCCTGGAGAATCGCGAGGAGGGTGTGCGAGTCAGAGGGGAAGTCGTTAGTAACATACGGTATGCCGACGATACGGCTCTCTTGGCGGAAAGCATGGAGGACCTCCAGGAGTTGGTGAGGGCTGTCAGTGAGACCTGCACCAGATATGGGTTGTCTATCAACACGGAAAAAACTAAGTTGATGGTCATGAGCAGGGAAGGGATAAACCCTGTTGGACTCAGAATTATGGGGAGAGATATCCAGCGTGTTCACCACTTTAAATACTTGGGTGCATGGATAAATGAGACGGCTAGCCCGGACGAGGAGATTCGAGCAAGAATCGAGATTGCGAGATCTGCTTTCACTCGAATGAGGAGTGTTCTGTGTTGCCGATCCTTAAATTTAACAATCCGTTTAAGGGTGCTCCGGTGCTATGTGTGGTCGAGCCTTCTTTATGGCTGCGAGACTTGGACGCTGAAGGTATCGATGATGAATCATCTTGAAGCGTTCGAGATGTGGTGTTATCACAGAATCCTTCGAATATCTTGGATTGACCGCGTGACTAATGAGAGCGTATTGCATCGCCTGCACGCAGGTAGGAGGCTGCTGGCAATGGTGAAGCGACGTAAGCTGGAATATTTTGGCCATATGCTGCGTGGTCCCAAGTACGAACTCCTACAAACCATCATGAAAGGAAAAATCGAAGGAAAAAGAAGAATAGGACGAAAAAACCTTTCGTGGTTACGGAACATAAGAGCCTGGTCCGGACTGAATGTAGAGGAATTTTTCCGGGTTGCCTCGGATAGAGAACAGTATAAGGAGCTGGTCGATGGTCTCCTACGCTCGGAATAGCGAGCAAGGAACGAGAAGAAGAAGAAGATCAATTAAAATTAATATTAATCAAAATTAATATTGATTGCTAGTGGTGAAAATAAGCTTAGAAAACTTGACTTCGACGTAACTAGCAAATTTTATTTAATTCTTTCACGATGTTTGGAGTTTGACAAGTAAAAGTTATCGCATATCGATCAATCTTATATTTCGGCATTAAAGTTTTCGATCATTGTATTTATATATCACGCCTTTGTATAGCCAATTATTTCAGCGTGACAAATATATTATTTTCGAGTCTCGTTTTGTTACGGTGCCGCGACCGTGACATTCCTTGTTGTTTTTCGCTGCCGATCAGCTGGCGATCAGCTACCGATCAGCTGATTCGCACTCAAATAAACATACCTTGCTCCCCGTTTTTCACCCCTACGACAGGGAATTCTTGTCTCTCGACACCTCGTCAACGGTTAGTTGAGCTGAGCTCTCTGATCAAGCAAGGTTGTCGCGCAAAGGCTACGTGTCTCGAATTCAATTTTTGTCTCCATCTCAATTGTGTGTTTCTCAAATAAACTCTTAAAAGATCAAATCAGTTTGTCATCTCTCTTAAGCAGTGATATTTCATCTTTCCTCTATCCTATCGTTCGGTTAATTTTGATGTCTCCAGTGAGAACGTGGATTTTCATACAGTTCATGTGCGAATCCCGGGATCTTTGAAAACCTCTAACTATCTCGCGTAAACACACGACGTTTCGACCATTCAGTCGTTGACGAAACATCATAACGATGGGACGTGTTCCTCTTTTAACTTTTAACTTTCAACATCATAACGATGGGACGTGTTCCTCTTTTAACTTTTAACTTTCAATTTTCAATAACACCAGTGTGATGTTACGTTAATCTCAGTTTAATTGATGGAAATTTCACTTGAAAAGGACCACAACCAAATGGTCGAAACGTCGTGAAAGAATTAAATAAAATTTGCTAGTTACATTGAAGTCAAGTTTTCCAAGCTTATTATTATTAATTATTAAAAAATAAATAGTAAGTTTGGATATCCGTTGCGAAATTTAATTTAGCAAAGAAATAATTTCATTTGTCTCGAATTGAAAGAGACACAGGTGAAAGTTAAACTAAAGCGTTGAAATATATTTATTATTTGTATGTACATCTATTTTTCGACCTAGCCAAGTCGGTTAGCGCAAGTCCTTCTCCTTGCCATGTTTTCCAAAAACCGATAAAATTTAAGTTTTAGAGGTAACTGACGTGGCGAAAAACAAGAAAGGAAAAACAAGAGCAAGGAGAAGGGGAAGTATATTAAGCGACGAAGGTAGGACAGACAGAGAGATTTGTACCGATTGTCTCAAATAAACCATCTCACGTTAAAAACAGAAATCAACCGCGATTGATACGTTTATCAATTTCACCTATTACCCACTCGTTACATTAAATCGTAAATAGCGTATGATCGGTTTTACAGAATAGTAACAAAATAATAGCACAAAACCAAATCATATCAAAGGAACCAACTTGATACGGTATTCGCGCTACGCGAATTAATTCAAATAATTCATTGGCTCGACACGAACTTTCCGACAGAGTTCACCCGGTATAACGGGCGTAGAAATACCGCGACAATCTATGCTTGGAACATAACGCCGACTTTACAATCATCGGATCCGCGACAACTCTATAATATAATACTCACAAGGAGAGAGCGTAACAAATCAGTGCAATCAAGAGAGTGATGATTTCGATTTGAAAGATTCTTCGTGATAATCAGAGAGCACAAGTATAGCCGCAAAAGGATATACTTCGATATTCGACGCGAATATTTCAGCGACTGGCAGTTCGTGACCTGTATGAAGTTAGTCCCCCATTTTTCGAATTTAAAAATTTTAAAGGTTGTTCCAGGTTGTTCTAGACTTGTTCTAAATTGTTCCAAAAGATAATTAATTTTAAGTTACATTAGAATTTTATTATATAAGACATAAGCAATATATATAGGCATAAGATATTTAATATACAGATATAAGATATAGGCATATATATGTAGATATAAGATTTAATATATAATATAAGACATAAGTATCGTGAGAGGCAAGGGGACTCACAATAATCAAGAACCCCGAAAAAGAGTAAAACACTAAATTTACAATTGTGCAATCGCCAGGTTCTCGAGGCTTCCTCAACAAAAGTCTTCTAGAGGGAGGAAGGTTAAATCTTAATCTGACACCAAGAGTAAAGTTCCCTTTGGGTGATTGTTCCGGGAAAAGCGAGAGTTGTTCCAAGTTGTTCTATGCCAGTATGTAATTGTTCTATAATTTGGGACCGCTGTCGCGACTTTAGCGGGCGAAAAAGATGAAAAAACAAGAAAAATGTGTTTATTTCCAAGAGTAAAGTACCCTTTAAAATGATGTTCTAGCAAAACTGAGAGTTGTTCCAAGTTGTTCTATGCCAGTACGTAATTGTTCTATAGTTTGGGACCGCTGTCACGTTGTTATCGGTCGAAAAACACGAAAAAACAACAAAAATATGTTTATTTCCAAGAGTAAAGTACTTTTTAAAATTATGTTCTAACAAAATTGAGAGTTGTTCCAGGTTGTTCTGTTCGTTTTTAGCTAAAATATACAGTTTGGTGTTTAAGAGATAATAACTATAGCCGAAAACGTAAAAATACTGTTTTAGCGCACGAAACTATTTTTTTATTATATCTCGTGAAATATTTTGTTTAGGGAATTATCACTTTGGAACAATGTTTAGAACAACTAGAACAATATGGAACAACCTTTAAAAGTTCGATTTTCGAGAAATGGGGGGGCCAGGTCAAAAAATTGTTTTTTTCCATTTTTCGCGAAAATTTTTATTTTTTAAATTTGATCTTTTGAAACAAATTAGAACAAGTCTAGAACAACCTGAAACAACCTTTAAAATTTTTAAATTCAAAAAATGGAGGGCTAACTTCATACAGGTCAGTTCGTGGCTATTGCCGTCTCGATCATTCTCGCGCGCGCACACTCTCTGTCCTTGTTGCTTTCGCGCGCTTTCGCACGCGATCTCGTTAAATCTTCGCTCTCCCTTGCTTACACGCGACATCGCACTACGCGACGAACAACTGCAATGTTTCCGCAATTCGCTCTATTCATTCACACACGCATGACTCGACATACTCGCTAAAACGCAATTGTACAAACACGAAAAGAAGCGCGACAAAAAGTGAGGCGGCGCGACGACTATAAACCTCAGAGAGACTTAAATCGCGAAGATAACGACGACGCGTACAGATTCTCGAAATTTCTCGCCGCTTGACCACGATCGCTTTCGCGAAATCACCAACTCGAAATTATTTCCAATAACAGGCTTAGCCCATACGCTAACGAAAGACTAAATTACGCGATCGTGCGAACACGGTCGAAACTCGGAAATACTAACTGCGGACGTGTGTCCGCAAAACTTGCGTTTGCTTAAACAGGGTAGCCTCACTGGAAGGAAATCCTCGTCTTGTCTTCGAACCTCTATTTTCCCAATCTTTCTCATCCTCTCGGCTTTTTGGCCTTTATCTCAATTATACGTCTTATTACGCCTAGTAGTCGCGCCAATCTGCCGGGCCTGCCGACTCGCTATCGGCAGCCGGGCGAATTCGGCAAGTCAAGGGTGGGATTCGCGACAGCCAATTATTCGAAACTTTCGCGGCCTCGGATTGCGACCTCTTTATTCTACGTCGGCTGACGGGGTTCTGGCGAGGAGGGAGCGGGATTGCGGTGATTATCCGCGAGTCCTTGGGGTCCTTCTGAGGGGGTAACCACTTAATGTAATCGTGTAATCGTGGGACAGTGTCCCCGAAATCATTATAAAATCCTTATGAAATCCTTATGAAATCCTTATGAAATCCCGTGTAATCGTTTGCAATCAGATGTAATTGATAAAGTCAAATGAAATCATGCGGAATCATTAGAAATCATAATGAAATCATATGTAGTCAGCAAAAATCATTTTGAATTTTCGTGTAATCATTGGAATCATGTGTAATCATTATGAAATCTGTGATAAAATCATGTGTGGCACGAACACTTTCCGTAGTAATGTGTTATAACCGTCGCGTCGGCGCGACGGTTAGCGCCGCGCCGCGCCGGTCTATTCCCGCTATCTGCTGTTGTTCTATTGTTTATGTTCCCTCTATAATCTGTAATCAACCTCGCTGACACCTCATAACCTATACAAAGACGTGCGTGTCGAAAGTTCAGTGTTCAGTGCAAATATTCTTTATCAGTGATTCTTTATCAGTATATAATGGAAGGGAATAAGCGAGACGAGGAGATTATAAACAAAAATATCGAGAAAAAAACCTACGTTAATATTGCAGTTCAGACCGAGAAGGAGCCATCTGCGGATGTCGCAATGTGGCATATGATAGAGATGGGAATAGGGCTGAAAATTCCCATGTATTTAAAAAATCTCTTGCGATTTGAAGGATATGACACACCCATCACCATACAGAATATATCAACAGAAAATATTGAAGAATTGGAACTTTTTGGCAGGAATGAAATGTTCAAGTTCATAAAAAAAGACGAGAATTACTACAATTATTTCGACAAATATTATTGCTGTCCTAGTGAGTTCCGCATTCCAACCGGACATAAAATATTACTCAGTGAAATACAAAAATTTATTACTGGCAAGCTCTCTTTGTTGCAAATGCGCATGGTAAAGAAATAGTTGTTAGAAAATCGTCTATCTGTTGGCTTCTTAATAAAAATTGTGGTCGCCTCAGTAGTGATCGTTTGCAGCGCGTAATGGAAAAAGAATTTTTCTCTAAGCCAAAATCTACTTTAAGATCGAATCTATTAACACCATCTTGTAGAACATGTGATGATGTAACTGTCGAGGAGTGGTGCCTGTTTCGACAAACCGAAAACAATATAATACTCTTGGGTTTGATTTTAAGTTTTTCCTACCTTCAAGGTAAAAGTGGAAAATCCAGACAATTTTCCAAAGAATGTGCAATCAATCATATCAATTATAAGTCAAATCGTGAAGTAGGAGTGTTGTGTTCGTGGTACAGTTACGATACCGAAGGGAATGTTAAACCTATATTAGTAGAGAGTCATGGATACATAAGTTTGAGAAATTATGTATGTACTATTACCAACGGATTTATAGAGAATAAATTAAAACTCCACGAAACTGTTTTAAAATATATCAAATCTTTCGTTGAGACTGAGCCAACAGCTAATCCAAATGATTATGTATTAGTTCCTTTCGAAACTAATAAGTCCTTTACTTATTACGTAGGAGTTGTAATTTCCTCAAAGGAGAATGAATATAACATTAAATTTATGAAAAAGAAAGAAAAATATTTATTTTATTTTCCAAAGCGAGACGATATTTGTACAGTTCAGTCTGTTAATATTGTACGTAAATTATCTTTTCCTAATATCGATGCCAAAGGATTTTATTCATTCTCTCCACAGGAACTTGCAACTTACAATTTAGGATAAGTTTTAGTTTTAAAGAAAGAAAAATATTTATTTTATTTTCCAAAGCGAGACGATATTTGTACAGTTCAGTCTGTTAATATTGTACGTAAATTATCTTTTCCTAATATCGATGCCAAAGGATTTTATTCATTCTCTCCACAGAAACTTGCAACTTACAATTTAGGATAAGTTTTAAGTAATATTATTTTTTATTTTGAGAAGCTGTATATCATATAGCCATTTGTATTTTTAATTTGGTTTATGTTTATATATATTTGGTTTATTTTTATATAACTTATAATGAAACTTACAAATTACATGAGTACTCGTAGAATATATAAAGTATATTTTTTGTTGTGAAGCAATAAAACATGTTTGTCATTATGTTTATGCTCTCTTATTTTTTATTTTATATGTTATTTTTCATAATCTTTGTCCTTCTTATACATAATATAGGTTGGAATTTACTTAAGCTCCATTTTAAACGATTTATAAATTGCGATCAAATTCAAGATAAAATGCTATTTATAATTTTATGTGTCACATAAAATCCTAAATGATTACATGTGCAATCACGAAAATGCATTGTGTAATCAGATAAAATCATTACTTTTATGAAATAATTTCATATGTAATGAAAAAATCCATTTGCAATCAGATGAAATCGTTTGTAATTAGATGAAATCATGAAATCAAATGAAATCATGTAATCTGTGGGACAACATTTTAGCTAGTGGTTACCCCCTCGGGTCCTTCTTGGCGCCTGCTGGTGGGCGCGCCCCTGCGGTTCTCTCGCCCCGCGGCCGTTGTTGGTGTGCTGATTTTTCGTAGAGCCACTGCTCCGTGCGTGGTGTTTTCGCCGCTTACTGATTTTTGGTTTTTCTCCCCGATAATCTCTTAAATCAATATCTTCACAGCAAGGCTCCCGTAATACATTAAAAAAATAAAAATAAACTCGTTAATAATAATATCTTTCGCGCCGCTAAGTCTCTCGGGGTTCGCTCTCTCTCTCTCTCTCTCTCTCTCTCTCTCTCTCTCTCTCTCTCTCTCTCTCTCGCTCGCTCGCTCTCTTGGCGCGGCCGCTCGGCTTTATGGCCCCGCGTCGGGGAGTGACGGGCGTCGGGACGACCACGTCACAGTACATATATACAATGTTTTTCTTGGGGAGAGAGTTAAAATAAAAAATAAAAGATATCTATGAATAAAATTTAAAATTGTTTTATGAGTTTACATGAGCTTTTTGTTTTGTGTTACAAATTTCTTATTTATAGTCTTTTTTAACTTATATATGCGTTATTAATTGAATTATGAGATAAGTTAATTGTATTTTGTTGTATTTTTCGAGATAATGTACAAGAATTTTAATGAAAATTTTAAATATTTTTAAAATTATGTTTTTTTTCTTTTTTTTTCACCTAGATTTTGGCAAAAATGTATTTACATCTAATGACAGCCAAAGTAATGATGAGATTCAATCTAAAACTAGTAAACATGATGAAAACCTAGGTAATTTTTGCTATTATTCTTTTATTTGTAAAACATTAGTCTGTGTCTTTTTCTATAAAGAAATATTAAAATATATAATAAACATATGTAGAAATTAAAGTAGAAAAATCACTAACTTTTTGCATTTTATTTGTAAATAGATTAAATTTTTTTTCAATTTAGCTTTCAGTGGAACTATTGCAATTACATTTGACGACAATAGTCAGAAAAATCCTACAAAACAAATTGAGGCAGATGAAAACGAGAATCCATTATCCGTGGTATCAGAAACAATGTCACAACCATGGATGAAATATTTTGATACGCAAATAAAGAACCTCCAAGATATTCTGAACCGAAAGATAAATTCAGCTAAAAAGAGCATCTTATACGATGTAAAGGTCTGGTGCGAGGAAATTAAAGCGGTGTTCGAGATTCGAACGTTTAAAAAACCTGCAGGACTAAGATCATTAAAACATTGAGTGCATATTCGGGCAGTATTCTTATTGTAACATGCAGTCGTTTAGTATTGATTTGAAATAGCGCTCGGCCGCCAAGGTATACGCATACCCCGCGCCTGCTAAAATCAAGCGCTTACAGTTAAACCACTTCAAATTGTAAACACCGCGGTCGCGCGAGAGGAGATAAAATTTAAAGTCAATAACAACAAACCACGATTTACTTAAAAATAAATAATCACAGCAAACACTCTTTCGTCCTCAATCGAATAATAGGACCTGATAAATATTCTCGAATGTTCGAGAAATACCATGCCTATATAAGCCGCCTCTCCCGTGACCACAGCGCCCTTTTCCGATTGCTTGTCGCGTTAAGAGTGTGCTTCTACTTTAAGAAAAAGATCGCTTGTTTTTTTTCGTTCTTCACGTTTAAATTACCGTTGCTCGCGGAGCACTCAGTTATTAATTATCGACTCGGCTATTTCTTTTGGTTTATTCTTATCAGTTATCTTTTAGTAAATTCTGTGCGGTTTCAATACTTGTATTTTTCTTTGTTTTAGTCTTAAATATAGTTTTATATTAAACGATACGTGTGTGTCGAGTGCAGTGCTTCGCTGTCTTCTCGCTTCCGACCTTCCTATCCTGCCTTCCGTCGCGCACATTATTTTGGTCCTTCGAGCCGGATTTCCAGAACCTCCTGTGAATCCGGTGCCACGGAAGCGTATAGTTTATTAGTGTAGGTGACCAGTGCATCTGAAAGTAAGACAGTGTCAGAGATGGCAGACACCACAACTATAATTACCAACGCCACCGCGCTATATGGCAAGATCTCGCGTGCATACGATAATCTTCGGAAGCTCGGCGAGGCCAACATCACACTCGGCGCGGTGGAAGCCCGGCTTCTGAATCTCGACAAACTGTGGGAGAAATTCGATGCGATAAATGATATCTTGGCTGAGTGTGTAGACGAACTAAAACATGACGCCTATGCTAAACAAGACATACCTTCACTCGGCGAGGAGTCTTACCTAGTGAACAAGGGCCTGATGTTGGAGATGCGGCGTATTCTCCAAAAGAAGGAACGCAGCGGCTGCTTCTGCTACTTC
Organism: Nylanderia fulva; assembly: GCF_048542155.1. Taxonomy (NCBI): domain Eukaryota; kingdom Metazoa; phylum Arthropoda; class Insecta; order Hymenoptera; family Formicidae; genus Nylanderia; species Nylanderia fulva. The sequence continues at coordinate 107,196 of NW_028189708.1, read as the reverse complement.
AGAGACATCAACATCGGCGCCTCGCACCACGCTACCTCGAATCCAGCTGCCAACCTTTACGGGAAGATACGAAGATTGGCCGGCCTTCCGAGACCTCTTCGTCTCCCTCATCGGCCAGGATAAGACGACGAAGCCTGTAGAAAAAATGCACTACTTGAAGAGCTGTGTCAAGGGCGAAGCAGATCTTCTCATCAGAAACCTCAGTTCTACCGAAGCTAATTACGAACGAGCCTGGCAAACTCTAAGCGACTACTATGAAAATAAGCGCTTACTAACCCGCTCTTATTTAACAAATTGTTTAAGCCTGCCAAAGATGAAGGGAGAATCCGCTGCTGAGCTTAGGAAGATATTCCATGGCATTAAGACTACGGTCAGCTCGCTGACGAGCATCGACCGGCCTGTAGGAAGTACTGAAGATCTCTTTGTGCACCTCGCCGTTGACCTTCTCGATAGTCGCTCTCGCCGCGAGTGGGAGACCTCCATCAGTGAGACAAACGAACCTCCGCAATACGCTCTGCTAGAGCGATTCCTTGAGTCTTTCCTCTCAAGAACTCAAGAGACGTCTTCACACTCTGGAGTCGTTACCCTCGACGAAGATCGACGTCTCGCCCAACAAAACCGGCGGGAGTCAGTCGAAGTCGACTCGTACCCACCATGCTCGTAAGCAGGACTCAAAAGAGCCCAAGGGAAACACCAGAGGACGCTGTTCAGCCTGCCAGAGTGACCACTTCGTGATGCTGTGCGACACTTATAAGAAAATGACGGCCTCAGAGCGCAAGCAGCACGTCGAAGGCAACGACTTGTGTGGAAACTGTCTCGGCCGACACAAAATCAAGGATTGCGCCTCCAAGAAGAACTGCTCCGCGTGCAATGACCGGCATCATACCTCACTCCATGATGCCTACCGCTCATCGGAGACCGTCAAAACGTCGCACGTCAGCAAGGGACCGTTTCCGACGCCTGTAGCTGTACTTTTGGCCACGGCGCGCGTTCGCGTATGCGATCGCTATGGTTCCTGGCAGTCAGTTCGCGCCCTCGTCGACCAAGGCTCGGAATCCTCCCTTGTGTCGGAAAGGCTCACCCAACGCTTGAGGCTAGCACGGAGCTCCGCTTCGGTTTCAGTGTATGGAGTCGGCGGGAAAAAGACAGGCGTCTCAAAGGGAAAAGTGGTACTCACCCTCCAGTCTCTTAGTGGCTGCCCTTCCCTCACCGTCCACGCTCTGGTGCTGCCGAAGCTGACCATCTACGCCGGCGGCTACAACAGCGGCGGGCAAAACTGGTCTCATCTTCAGGGTCTGGAACTCGCGGACCCTGATTACGGCTCAGCGGATCCGGTTGACATCCTCCTTGGCGCGGACGTTTACGGTTCAATCCTCTGTCAGGGCCTAAAAAAGGGAAATCGACATGAACCAATAGCTCAACAAACTACGCTCGGCTGGATACTGTCAGGCGTTGTTGGTGAGACGACTACCGGACATCACGTTCACACTCACCAATGCCGAATTGAAGACGACGTCTCTATCCTGGTGCGTCGCTTCTGGGAGCAGGAGGAGCTTCAACGACCTTCACAACTCTATTCTAAGGCTGACCAGGAGTGCGAGGATCACTTCCTACGACATCACACTCGTACAGCCAACGGTCGATATGTGGTGAGACTGCCGACGATCGAGCCTCTGCCTGACCTCTCAGCCACTCGACGCGCCGCCAGTCGGGCCCTGCAACACGTTAGCAAAAAACTAGAACGAGAAAGTACCTTCTGCAGCATGTATGTGGATTTCATGAAGCAATACTTGGACCTCAACCATATGAAGCCGGCTTCCCTGTCGACTACTGGATCTCTACAACGAACCTGCTACCTTCCTCACCACGGGGTCCTGCGCGAAAGCAGTGCCTCTACTAAGTTGAGAGTGGTCTTCAACGGTTCGAGCTCCTTGGCCAACGGCGACTGTCTCAACCGATTTCTGATGACGGGACCCAACCTGCTCCTCGCCCTAGCTGACATCCTACTACGGTGGAGAAGGCACCGGTACGTCTTTGCTACCGACATTGAGAAAATGTACCGGCAAATCCTGATACATGCCGATGATCAGAGCCTGCAAAGGATATTATGGAGGAAGGATTCAGAGCTCGAGATCAAGGAATATTGGCTGACTACAGTAACTTACGGCTTAGCCTGCGCTCCATATTTGGCCATCCGCACGCTGCACCAGCTCGCCGTGGACGAAGGCGATCGTCATCCTGAGAAAGCCGCGGTCCTCCGCTCCGACGTCTACATGGACGACATCCTGCCTGGAGCTTCTACCCTTCAAGAAGCCAAGGAAATCCTTCGACAGCTTGTTCTGGTCTGCAAGGCGGGAGGCTTCCCTCTGAAAAAATGGTCAGCTAATCACCCTCAGTTACTGTCTACATTACCTACCGAAGACTGCCTCCAGCAAGAGGCAAGATGGTGGTTGCCTGGGGCTTCCCCCATGACTTTTCATGCCACTCTGGGATTACGGTGGCAACCTTGCGACGACCTCTTCTCCTTCGCCACCAGCCAACCAACGCTGTCCACGATCACAAAGCGGTCAGTTTTATCGTTGACAGCGAAGCTATTTGATCCGCTCGGTTGGCTGTCTCCCACGACTGTTCTCGCCAAGACTCTAATTCAGTCTACGTGGTTACTCGGTATCGACTGGGACACTCCTCTTCCGGACGATCATGAGAAGGCCTGGTTACGCTTCCAAGCGGAGCTCCCCCAACTGGAGAGACTGCACGTTCCTCGATGGCTGGGCGGAGGATCGACTGACTGCCGCCTGGAAGTCCATGGATTCGCTGACGCCTCAGTCCGTGCCTACGCTGCTGTGGTGCACCTAAAAACCGAGAAGAACGGGGAGTATGGAGTTACGCTGATTGCTGCCAAGACGAAAGTTGCTCCGCTGAAACAAATTTCCTTACCTCGGCTCGAATTATCAGCCGCAACTCTTCTGGTCCGCCTCGTTCAGCAAACGCTGCCTCTCATCGGAGCTGAAAAGGCGCCTCTTCATCTCTGGTCAGACTCCACGGTGGCTCTCGGCTGGATCCGTGGACATCCTTCTTCCTGGGTCACTTTCGTTGCCAACCGGGTCAGCGAAATTCAGACGTCGCTCCCTGACGCCCTTTGGCATCATGTCCCTGGACGCGAAAACCCGGCCGACTGCGCCTCTCGAGGCATCTTCCCTGGAGAGCTTGAGGCGCATCCACTTTGGTGGAAGGGTCCCTCTTGGCTGAAAACGGAGAGCGGCCCTTGGACTGTCTTCGGAGATGATCCCAGCAACGTCGAGCTACCCGACCGTCGAGCCCGTTCGCACGCTACAGTCTTTGACAAGCGAGGAGACGAACCGGAACTGCTGCTCCAATACTCTTCCCTGCAGCGACTACTTCGCATCACCGCCTGGTGTCTCCGGTGGTTACGACAACGCCGACGGCAGCCCATCCTTCTCAATCGCGACGGCGGGGTAGACGCTGAAGAACTTCATGACGCGCTGATCTACTGGATACGGGTCGTCCAAGCTGTAAATTTCAAGGATGAATTAAAATCGTTGCGAGGACTGAAATCACTACCAAACCGAAGCCCACTCAATAAACTCAGCCCGTTTGTGGACGATTCGGGCGTTATTCGCGTCGGAGGGCGTCTACGACATTTTCAAATGTCTTTTGAGGCTACCCATCCAATCATCCTACCGAGTTCGTCGCGAATTACTCACCTCGTCATCGATGCCCATCACCGACGATCGTTGCATGGGGGCACCCAGCTGACCCTGTGTTCTATCCGTCAAGAATTCTGGATTCCTCGTGGACGATCCCTCGTCAAAAACCATATTCACCGCTGCGTTAGATGCCTGCGATGGCGGTCGGCTACAGCACAGCCTCTCATGGGTGACTTGCCTGCACCCAGAGTGACGCCATGAAGACCGTTCCTCCATACTGGCGTCGACTACGCCGGACCCGGCTGACTGCGAAGTGCCAAAGGCCGCGGGCACAAATCCTCTAAAGCCTTCATTGTCGCCTTCATCTGTTTAGGTTCCAGGGCCGTCCATCTTGATGTCGCCTCGGACTACTCGGCCGACGCTTTCCTGGCATCCTTGCGTCGGTTTATAGCTCGGCGAGGTGTATGTCGCACGCTATACAGCGACTGTGGGACCACCTTCATAGGCGCCGACACTCAACTCTGAGACTTATTCTCAGCCGCAAACTCTGAAGGACGTCGCGTCGCCTCCTTCGCTGCTCAGGAGCAAATTCAGTGGCGGTTCAACCCGCCGGCTGCGCCCAACTTCGGTGGTATCTGAAAAGCGGCAGTCAAATCGATGAAGCACCATCTTCGCAGAGTGATAGGAGATGCTACACTCACCTACGAGGTGATGGCCACTCTCCTCTCCCAGGTCGAGGCTTGCCTCAACTCTCGGCCGCTGCAACCGCTGACCGACGACCCGGAGGACTTCAGTGCGCTGACACCTGGCCATTTCCTTATCGGCTCCGCGCTCTCCGCCGTCCCCGAACCGTCGCTGACTGAAGAATCGTCGTCGCGCCTCTCCCGGTGGCAGCTTCTACAACAGATGAAGGATCATTTCTGGTCCCGATGGTCCCGCGAATACCTACACACGCTGGCTCATCGGTCGAAATGGTTCAAAATAAACCGGGAAGCTCGCGTCGATCGACTCTGTTTGATACGTCACAAAATGACCGCGCCAACGAGGTGGCCTCTAGCACGCATCACCAAATTGCACTCCGGAGCCGACGGACACGTTCGCGTCGTCGAGGTCCGCACCGCCACCACTGTCTTGACGCGACCCGTTAACAAACTCGTTTTTCTTCCCGACGCTGACGAACTGACACCTAAAACCACAAGCGATAAGTAAATTCATCAACACTTCATTTGCACCGTTCCAAACTACCTCACATCAATCATAACTACATTCCACTCACTACTCCACTCTTTTCATCGCTGCAATCTTCTTATCACTCAACTATTCGTTTCATTATTCAATCACGGTTAATATCACAATCGAAATTGTCGCGTATTCCTCGATGCGTTCACCGACATGCGTCTATCCTGCTGCGCTCGAAAATAAACAGCTGTTCGATTCAGCATTCCTTGAACGAAATCCGTCAGAGCACGTGCGCTCCACGTGCCCGTCACTCGCGAGAGCGTGAATAGGCACGCGCCCCCACTTCCACGCTACGATTATTATTGCAGGTATACTCCTGCAAGGCGGCCGGAATGTTCGAGATTCAAACGTTTAAAAAACCTGCAAGACTAAGATCATTAAAACATTGAGTGCATATTCGGGCAGTATTCTTATTGTAACATGCAGTCGTTTAGTATTGATTTGAAATAGCGCTCGGCCGCCAAGGTTACGCATACCCCGCGCCTGCTAAAATCAAGCGCTTACAGTTAAACCACTTTAAATTGTAAACACCGCGGTCGCGCGAGAGGAGATAAAATTTAAAGTCAATAATGTTTACGCGAGATAGTTAGAGGTTTTCAAAGATCCCGGGATTCGCACATGAACTGTATGAAAATCCACGTTTTCACTGGAGACATCAAAATTAACCGAACGATAGGATAGAGGAAAGATAAAATATCATTGCTTAAGAAAGATGACAAACTGATTTGATCTTTTAAGAGTTTATTTGAGAAACACACAATTGAGATGGAGACAAAAACTGAATCCGAGACATATAGCCTTCGCGCGACAACCTTGCTTGATCAGAGAGCTCAGCTCAACTGCTGTTGACGAGGTGTCGAGAGACAAGAATTCCCCGTCGTAAGGGTGAAAAACGGGGAGCAAGGTATGTTTATTTGAGTGCGAATCAGCTGATCGGTAGCTGATCGCCAGCTGATCGGCAGCGAAAAACAACAAGGAATGTCACGGTCGCGGCATCGTAACAATACGAGGCTCGAAAATAATATATTTGTCACGCTGAAATAATTGGCTATACAAAGGCGTGATATATAAATACAATGATCGAAAACTTATGCCGAAATATAAGATTGATCGATATGCGATAACTTTTACTTGTCAAACTCCAAACATTCCGCCCGCCTTGGCAACTCCGCGTTGACAATATTTATGGAACGTGAATCTATCGCGAAAATGTCTATGTTTTATTTGGATCCGGCAGCAGGCACAATTTGACAATTGGTCTTTTGAGCGTAGTGTTGGCCGTCTTCACACTGACGACTCTGATAAGTCCGTCAGGCCCGTGATGCACGTCAATGATGCGTGCGAGAGGCCATTTGGTAGGAGGCATCCGTTCGTCCTTGATGAGAACTAAAGACCCAACCTGAAATGAATTTTGCGCTTGGTGCCGCTTAGAGGAGACCTGAAACTGGGACAGATATTCTGCAGTCCAACGCTTCCAGAATGACTCCGTCATCTGGCGGAGTAGCTGCCAGCGCGACAGCCGAGATGCTGGGACATCACCCAGAGAGGGCTCCGGTACAGTGGTGAGCGCTGATCCGATTAGAAAATGCCCTGGCGTGAGCGCTGAAACATCCGTTGGGTCATCCGAGAGAGCGCTTAGAGGGCGAGAGTTGAGAACCGCCTCGATCTGAATTAAGAGCGTGTTCATCTCTTCATAGGTGAGCAGCGTGTCACCTATGACTCGCCTGAGGTGGAATTTGACCGATTTCACTCCAGCTTCCCACTTTCCACCGAAGTGAGGGGCCGAGGGTGGATTAAACTTCCACGTAACTCCATCGTTGGCGAGCTGGGAGGCGATGTGAGTCCATTCTGTCGGAATCCGCTCCTATGAGATTGGTGCCGCAGTCGCTTGTGATTGTGGAGCAAATCCCTCTGCGGCCCGTGAACCGTTTGTAGGCGGCGATGAATCCTTCGGTCGAATAATCTGTCGCCACCTCGAGATGCATAGCTGAGGTGCTGAAGCAGATAAAGATTACAAAGTATCCTTTGTAAGTTTTTGCACCTCGTCCGCGAAAGGTCTTGAGTGTTAGAGGTCCGGCATAATCGACCCCGGTATGATAGAAAGGTCGACATGGAGTTGCACGAGAGGCCGGAAGCTGTCCCATTTGTTGAAGCCCGGTAACTGCTCGTTGACGTGTACAGGTTACACATCGATGAATAAATGAGCGAACCGGCAGGCGACCCTCGAGAATCCAAAATTTGCGGCGTATAACCGAGAGCATGAGTTGTGGTCCGCCATGTAACGTCTGTTTATGGTAATAATCCATTATGAGGTCCGTCAATCGAAAACTGCGAGGTAAAATCAATGGATGTTTTTCCGCCGGATCCAGCTGAGACAATTGAAGGCGTCCTTGCAGTCGGAGGTGCCCTTTAGTATCGAGAAACGGAGTGAGACGGAACAGTGCGCTGGTTTTCGGCAGCTGCTTACCTCCTCGTAGGAGTCGAATTTCCGTTGAGAAATAAGCATGTTGCGTTAATTCGACCCAAAGAAGGACTGACAATTCTAGCTCCCCTGCAGTAAGAGGGTCTTGCGATACAGGCACAGTCCTTGAAGGTCGGAAGCGTTGGATCGCACGTAGAATCCAGGCGGTAATGCGGGTCAGTCGAGTGAAAGATGAGTATCGTTTTATGAGATCCCACATATCTGGCTCTGGAATCACGATCGCGATGGCGCAATTACGAGCTCGTTCTTCAAGATGTGCGTTGGAATCGAGCGAGAACTTTGAGACTGGCCACGCGGTCGAGAATTGCTGTAGCCACAGAGGTCCATGCCACCACGACTGATCTTGCTGGAGAAGTTGAGGCGATGTTCCGCGAGACGCCACGTCAGCAGGATTCTCTTTCCCTGAGACGTGATGCCACCGAGAGTTTGAGAGCTCTTGTATGAACACGACACGATTTCGCACGAATTCTTTCCATCTCGATGGATGGCTTTTGATCCATGTTAACGCGACGGTGGAGTCCGTCCAGAGATGCGCTGGCGTTTGAGTTAAATCGAGAATTTCGCGTATTTTGAGAAGCTGTTTCACGAGGAGTACGGCAGCTGATAATTCGAGTCGCGGAATTGTTACGCGTTTAAGCGGAGTCACTTTTGTCTTTGCACTAACGAGAGTCACATGAATGCCGGTGGGAGTCACGACACGGAGATAGATAACTGCGGCAATTGCATGTTGAGAGGCGTCCGAGAAATCATGCAATTCGGTTCCGAGAGCCGTTGAGCTGGTGCCGAACCAACGCGGAATCACAATAGCCGACACCTGTTCGAATTGCTGCATGAATTCGATCCACTGAGATTTGAGAGAACATGGTAATTCGTCATCCCAGTCGAGACGTATTGCCCACAGTTGTTGCATGAATCGCTTGGCCGTGATTATAATCGGTGCGATCCAGCCGACAGGATCGAAAATCCGCGCGATAAACGAGAGTACCGAGCGTTTAGTGAACGTTTTGTCTGAGCGCGGAAACGAAGGGGCAACAAACACGAAACTGTCACTTGATCGGCTCCAACGAATTCCGAGAGTATAATGCGTCGTGGAGTCGCCGACGGGTAGGATCGCGGAAGGATCCTGATCGCACGGGAATACCTTGGAGCAATTCCGAAGCGTTTGTAATCCACTTCTTCGGATTGAAGCCACCCGCCGTGAGAGTATCCTTAAGCTGCTGCATCTTTTCTTTCGTTGTAGAGATGTCATCTGACCCGGATAAAATGTCGTCCACGTATGTATCGCGGCGTAGAATTTCGGCAGCCAGTCCGCGTGTGGATTTAATGTCGGTTGCGAGCTGTTGCAGACAGCGAAGTGCAAGATATGGCGCGCAAGCTAGACCGTATGTCACGGTACATAAGAGATATTCTCGCGGCCGTTCACACGGAGAATCTCTCCAGAAAATCGTCTGAAGTGGCCAATCGTCTGGATGTACGCGAATTTGTCGATACATTTTTTCTATATCGGTCGCGATCACGTAGCGATGTCGACGCCAGCGAACGAGAATGTCAACGAGATCCGTCTGCAATTTCGGGCCGATATGCAAGCAGTCGTTTAATGATATTCCGAGATTTGTTTTCTGCGATCCATTAAACACGACGCGTAATTTCGTGGTCGAGCTTGTTTCTTTAATGACGCCGTGATGCGGCAGAAAGAATTCGCGTCGCGAAATATCATGAGAACTTGAGAGACGCATATGACCAAGTTCAAGATACTCACGTAGGAACTCCTTATAGGCTACCTTGAGAGAAGCGTGCGTTTCGAAGCGCGCTTCCATACGTCGGAGCATCCTGAGTGCTGGAGCGCGAGAATCACCCAAGTCACTTACAGTTTTTCGGAACGGTAACCGAACGATAAAGCGTCCATGCGCGTCACGAGAATGCGTTGTCTTGAAGTGTTCTTCACACTGAGATTCTTCTGGGGTGAGCGTCACGTTATGCACAGGCGTGATTTCTTCCTGGGCCCAGAATCTTTGGAGCAGATCGAGGAGTTCACCATCAAGAGAGCAGTGCAATCCATTAATTGATTGTTCTGTTGAGGTGTGATCATGCTCAGAGTAGAGTTGTCCGGAGAGTATCCAGCCGAGAGTGGTTTTCTGAGCGATTGGCGTACCGCTAGCTCCTCGGCAAATGCCGTCTTCGAGAATTTGCGCACAAACACCTGCGCCGAGAACGAGATCAATTTTTCCTGGCGTTGCAAAGTTTGGATCTGCAAGCGCCAATCCATGGATATGAGGCCACTGAGCATTCACAATAACTGCAGGTGGCAGATAAGAGGTGAGTTTCGGCAACACAAGAGCTTCGATTTTTAGAGAGAATGCCGAATTGACGCGTGAGATAATTTCAAAAGAGACACGTCCATTGGAGACACTGGATCGCTGAGCACCGATCCCGATAATTGGAATTGCAGCTGAAGTGCGTGAGAGTCTTAAGATTTGTGCGACGGATTCGGAGATAAATGATGCCTCCGATCCTTGATCAAGCAACGCGCGTACTTGATAATGTTCGCCGTATGGTGATACGACGGTAACGAGAGCGGTCGCGAGCAGTACGGACGTACTTCGAATTATACGCGATTGAGTCACATGACTGCATGCTTGAAGCGTTGATTCTTGTCCGTCGGCTTGCGCGAGATGCGTGGAGGTGAGTCCTATGTGCGAGGTCGACGGAATTGAGGCAATCGGCGACATCGTTGTTATTGCGGCTACCGGTTCGTTTGATGAGAGATGTAGCGTTGAGTGATGTTGCTTGCGACAGATACGACAGCGCTTTGCATTACGACAGCTTTTCAGATGATGAGGACCGAGGCAGTTATAACAGAGGTTTTTCGATGAAACTGTCTCGCGGCGTTGAGCGGGAGTCTTCTCAAGATATTTCGGACACGCCGAAATATAATGGCTTGAATTGCACAACGCACACTGCTGTTCGGCGGTGGTGGCAGCGTATGATCTTGCGTTTAGTTGAGGTCGTGTCATATTTGTCGCTGGATGTTTACGTGAGGTCGTGGATCTTTCAATAGCTTCGAGAGTATGCACGCGTCCAACGAGAAAGGTTTCTAAGTCGGCGTAGGAAGGCGCGGTAGTTGTCGCACCGAGTGTTTTTTCCCAATCCTTCATTGATTCGGAATCGAGATTGCGCACAGTCATAAAAACGATAAGATGATCCCACTGGCGCACCGGACAGTCGAGAGCTTCGAGACCACCGAGGATTTCCTTAACGTCGCCGAGAAGTCGCTTGAGTTCCGATGATGACTCGGTTTTAAGTTTGCGAATTGCGAATAACGCTGACAATTGAGCATCAATTAGTATTCGCTTATTTTCGTAGCGAGCAATGAGCATTTTCCAGGAGCGGTTGAGATTTTCACTAGAGATAGTCACATTTTTCAAGAGTTGCGATGGCTCCCCTGTCAAGCTCATTTTTAAATAATGTAGTTTCTCGACAGCCGATATATCATTATTTTCCATGATCATGGACGTAAACAAATCTCGATAATGACTCCATTGAACGTAATCACCTGAGAATTTTGGTATGTCGATACGAGGCAGTCGTCGAAAATGAGATGCGGTAGACGTTGTCATTGAGGCCTCGGTCGCGGACGCACTTCTTTCCGGTACGAGCTCATCTAACATGTCAAGCATGATGCCATTCGCATCGATGTATTTCTCTTCGCACAATGCATAGAGATCGTCAGCGAAATACGGCAGCTTTGCAATGTCGGGGCTCCGCACTTTGCACAAGCTATCATGAAGATCCTGGAATTTCTCCCAATTAGCCTTGAGTGCGCTCACGCGACTTTGCACTGCTCCACGAGTTGTTTTTGTCGGTCCGAGTTTATGAAGATTTTCGACTGCGCGGGAAATCAGACCGAACAATTCATTCTGGCGAGCAATGGTGTTTTCGATTGTTGCCATCTTCGATTGAGTCGGACTAACTTGACTGGAGAGAACACAGCACGTGCAAAAATGCACTTATTTGAGAACGCACGTCGAAAGCGGCAACCGCACTTACGCAAGACTCACGCACAATCGTAATTCCGCAGCCGACTGCTGAGAACCGCTGGTGTGACAGCAACGAGACAATAAGCACGATATTTCACACTCGCGACGTTCGGTAATTTCGGTTACGAGAATTCACTTAATTCGCGAATTCCGAAGATCCGGCTCGAAGGACCAGCAATGTTTACGCGAGATAGTTAGAGGTTTTCAAAGATCCCGGGATTCGCACATGAACTGTATGAAAATCCACGTTTTCACTGGAGACATCAAAATTAACCGAACGATAGGATAGAGGAAAGATAAAATATCATTGCTTAAGAAAGATGACAAACTGATTTGATCTTTTAAGAGTTTATTTGAGAAACACAATTGAGATGGAGACAAAAACTGAATCCGAGACATATAGCCTTCGCGCGACAACCTTGCTTGATCAGAGAGCTCAGCTCAACTGCTGTTGACGAGGTGTCGAGAGACAAGAATTCCCCGTCGTAAGGGTGAAAAACGGGGAGCAAGGTATGTTTATTTGAGTGCGAATCAGCTGATCGGTAGCTGATCGCCAGCTGATCGGCAGCGAAAAACAACAAGGAATGTCACTGTCGCGGCATCGTAACAATACGAGACTCGAAAATAATATATTTGTCACGCTGAAATAATTGGCTATACAAAGGCGTGATATATAAATACAATAATCGAAAACTTATGCCGAAATATAAGATTGATCGATATGCGATAACTTTTACTTGTTAAACTCCAAACAAATAACAACAAACCACGATTTACTTAAAAATAAATAATCACAGCAAACACTCTTTCGTCCTCAATCGAATAATAGGACCTGATAAATATTCTCGAATGTTCGAGAAATACCATGCCTATATAAGCCGCCTCTCCCGTGACCACAGCGCCCTTTTCCGATTGCTTGTCGCGTCAAGAGTGTGCTTCTACTTTAAGAAAAAGATCGCTTGTTTTTTTTCGTTCTTCACGTTTAAATTACCGTTGCTCGCGGAGCACTCAGTTATTAATTATCGACTCGGCTATTTCTTTTGGTTTATTCTTATCAGTTATCTTTTAGTAAATTCTGTGCGGTTTCAATACTTGTATTTTTCTTTGTTTTAGTCTTAAATATAGTTTTATATTAAACGATACGTGTGTGTCGAGTGCAGTGCTTCGCTGTCTTCTCGCTTCCGACCTTCCTATCCTGCCTTCCGTCGCGCACAAGCGGCGATTGGAAGTATCAAAGTAAGTAAAAAACCACAGGGCACAAGAGCCGAATTAAAAGAAAAATTTGAAGTTAATTTGCCTATAAAAACACTTTCTGAATTTTTAAATTTTGAGGAAGAATTAAAAACAAACGAGGACCAAAAAAACCGTTCTAATGGATTTTTTGCTTTTATTATGTTTTGATTACTCAAATGTCAAAGCTTGTATATATAAAGTTCTTCCACAAATTATTAGCAAAGATGTTCAAGGGCAGTATTCTGGCCAAGGTCGAAAAAAGAAAGAAGTGTAAAAACTTAATTTTAGTGCTATTGCACTATTTGAATGTTTCCAAGCTGCAGTAATAAAACATTATCCTGCAGATGATAATATAAAATCATTACAATCGAAGATTGGTGATTGGTTAATTCACTGGGATAATCGTGATGGAGGACGTAAAAACCGTTAATCATCTTTTCATTACAAAAAAAACAGTTACTTATGTTTCGTAAAAATGCATTCAACCTTGAAAACTAAAAGAAAGTATTAAAGATAAGTTAATATTTTAAAAGCAATTAAAATTTAAATCAATAAATTAACAAAAATTTACGTTTACGCTGTAATTTATTAGAGTAAATGGAGCTATCATTTTGGAATGTTTCTTTCAAAGCACCTGTGCTACAAAACGAAAAAAACCATTAATCTTGAATAAATTTTTACGAAACATATGTAACTGTAATGAGAAGATGATACATACACGTTTATTCCGGACTTCTCTAAAGGTTGCCGGGGCGTTTTTCAAGGGACCGCCAAACCCCTTACATCCTCCTTCTGCAATATGTTACATTATCGTAGTACAATATGTTACATAATTACATTATTAGTCTCTCCTCTCCTCTCTCCTTCTACTCTCCCTCCTTCCTTCCTCTTTCTTCTTCTTGCCTTCCTTCTGCTGTTTGCTATCTTCCCTCTTTCTTCTTCTGTCCTCTCTCTTTCCTTTTCTCTCCTTCTCTCTCCGTTCCTCCCCTGCTTCTCTGTCTCCCTCCGTGTTCCGAATCCCTCTTCTCCATCCTGCTCCTCTCTCTTTACCTTAAACAAATAATCACAATTTCTGTCCTCCCTTCTCCCCTTCCCTTTCCCCATAATACAATTGCGCTCCTCTCTTTCCTCTCCTGGCCATTTTGCGACCTTACAATGTATCTGGGTCCCTTCCCCCTGCCCCCTTTCCCTTGCCTTCTCCTTTTCATACTATTCCCTTTCCTCCCCGACCTCCCTTGCCTCTGTTCCCCTTTTCCTATCCCCTTCCTATTCCCTTTTTTTCTCTAACCTTTGCTCCTCTTCATTCCATACCCATTCCTCTCCATTTATCCACAACCTTTTCCCATATACAAGGGTCACTATTTATATTTCGGGAATTGGCAACACTGATGTCATGTGAGTCCATCTGACGGTTCCATCGTAAAGTTTGACATTTTTGACGATATACGTACTCAGAACATTTTGTCATACGGACGCTATTTGTTTATTTTATGTTTAGTTGAAAGTTTCGTCTCGGCAAAAAATGGAACTGAATCGTGAACATTTTCGTGCGATGATTTTTTACGACTTTCGACGTGGATTATCACAACAAGAGTGCGTCAATCAACTTAATTTGACTTTTGGCGATTAAGCTCCATCAAAAACCACTGTGTATCGCTGGTATAGTGAATTCAATCGTGGTCGTAGTTCGCTGTCCGACGAGTTTCGTGAAGGTCGTCCAAAATCGACTGTAGTGCCAGAAAACATCGATGCTGTGCACGAAATGATTAAGCAAGATCGTCATGTGACCTATTGTGAGATTGAGGCATCCCTAAGCATTAGTTCCACCAGCATATATGCGATTTTACATGAACACTTAGCTGTGCAAAAGTTATGTTCGCGTTAGATCCCACATAATTTGACAATCGCTCAAAAAAAGACTCGTGTCGATTGGTGCAAAGAAATGCTTAAGAAATACAATCGCGGTGCTTCAAAAGACGTTTATAAAATCGTGACAGGTGACGAATCATGGATATATTCGTATGAGCCCGAAAGTAAGCAGCAGTCGACTGTATGGGTGTTCCAAGATGAACCAAATCCAACAAAAGTTGTTCGCGCACGAAGCACTTCAAAGAAAATGGTGGCCTGTTTCTTCGGAAAAACTGGTCATATTGCAACAGTGCTTCTAGAGGATCGTAGAACAGTAAATTCTGAGTGGTATACAACCATCTGTTTGCCAGAAATCTTCAGTGAAATAAAGAAAACAAACAAGAGACATCGGATTGTTCTTCATCATGACAATGCGAGCTCTCACACATCGGCTCAAACAAGAGACTATTTGAGCACTCAAAACATCGAATTGATGGGTCATCCGCCGTACAGCCCTGATTTGGCACCCAATGATTTCTTTTTGTTCCCATCCGTGAAGAATAAACTGCGTGGTCAACGATTTTCATCGCCCGAAGAAGCTATTGAAGCGTTCAAAAATCATGTTTTGGAGATACTTCATTCGGAATGGAATAAATGATCTGAAAATTGGTTTAAGCGCATGCAAAAGTGTATCGATCATCGTGGCGAGTACTTTGAAAAACAATAAAAATATATTCGCAGCTTAACTATTTGTTTTTGTTCCTATTCCCGAAATATAAATAGTGACCCTCGTACCATCGCATCTCTTCCTTTGGCCCTCTCTCTCCTTGCTCTATCCATCATTATTCACCTAATCATCCTTTCCTCCCTCGTTAAATCTTCGTCATTCCTTCCATTTCCTCCACATCATCCTTCTATTCTCCAACAGTTCCCTTTTATCCTCTTCCTTTTCCATCTCCACCATTACTATCATTTTCTCATCGTCTCCCCTCACCTCCCATGACCCTACTATTCCTACTTTCCTATCTAATACCACCTCCGTCATTCTCTCCATCAGCAGCCTCCTTTCCTCCTGGTCCTCTCCGTCCAGTTCCTCTCCATGCCACATTTTTTCTCCTCCTCCATCTTCTCTCCATCTCCTCCGTTTTCCTTTCCATTCTCTCTCTTTTCTCTCTCTCTCCTCTCTCTCTCTTTACTCCTTTTCCCTTCCCTTTCCTTCACTTTTTTCCACATTTCCTCTCCTCTTTTCCATTTTTCCTCCTCCTCGCTTTCCCTGTCATCCTCTTCTTCTTCCGTCTTTTTTTCCTTTTCACCTCCTTGCTCTCCTCATTTCCTTCTCTTCTCTCTTCCTCTCCACTCGCTTTCCCTTCTTCTTCCTTCTTCTCTCTTGTCTCCCTTTCTTTTCTCTTCTCCACCTTTCCTCCCGTCTTTCCTTCTTCTTCAATTTCCTTTCTTGCCCCCTTACCCTGGTCATTCCTTCTCCCCTGTTCCTTGTCCTCTTCACCCTTCATTATTTTTCACCACTCTTCTCCACTCTCCTCTGTCTTACCCTGCTCTCTCCTTCTCTCTCCCCTCACCTGCAGTCCTCCTTTGTTCCTCTCTTCTGTCTCCTCCTCCGTCTCCCACTGTGCTTCCTCTTCTTTCTTCTCTTCTATCTCCTCTCCTTCGATCTCCTTGTCTTTTATCACTCACCTTATCCTCTCTCCCTTTCACCCATCTCAGTAACTCCTCCACCATCCTTTCCATCCTGTCCATTCTGCTCTTCATCTCCTTTCATTCCTCCTTGCACCAGCATGCACCGGTCCCCTCTCTTCCTCTATCGTTTTCACTTCCTCCTTTGCCTTTCTTTATTGCCTCTTCTTTTCCTTTCGCCGTCCCCTCGTCCTTTCCTCTCTCCTCTCTGTGCCTAACCCCTTTTCTCTCCTTTATGCCCTCTTCTCGTCCTCTTCCTTCCTCTCCTATCTCTTCCTCTTCTTCTCTCCTCTCCACCTTTTCTTCCACACTTCCTCCTTCTCCTTCTTTCACCTTCCTCGCTTCTTCCTCTGCTTAACCTTCCTTCCTGCTCTTGCCTTCTCTTAACCTTGTTATTCCTTTTGCCACCATGTGCTCACTTACGCGCATATTTTGTGTAATATTGCGCGCGCAACTTCCTTCTTCTCACGTGATCTTCCTGCTCTCTCCTGCGCCCTCTTCGCCTCCTACTCTTACTCGTTACTACTCTCTGATTTCTCCCTATGTCCCTATATCTCCAGGCGTTTACCTGCGTGCGTATCTACGTGATAGTGCGCACGCCGCTTCCTTCTTCCTCTCCCTTGCTCCTCCTGCTCTCCCCTGCTCCCTCTCTGCCTCCCACTCCCACCTGTCCCTACTTTCTAGTTTTTCTCTATGTCTCTATAGGTTTGTTCGCGTCGCATGCCCCAACATGCTCCTTCTTACTCCAATGCGCTCGTATTGGTGCGCTCCTCGAATTAGACCAATACGAGCGCATTGAAATAAAAAGGAGCAAGTTGGAGCATGCGACGCGAACAAACCTTATGTTACCACTCGTTTATTTTCATGCGTGCCTTGCGTGGTGATGCGCGTGCCACTTCCTTCCTCTCACACTCTCTTCCTGTTCTCCCCTGCGCCCTCTCCTTTCTCTACTCTCACCTGTCTTTCCGGCTTCTTTCTTACCATCTTTCTTTCTTGTTTTATCGACAGAATAATCTTTTATCTCCTTTCTCCTCCTTTTTCCTTATCTCATTTTTTTTGCTCTTTCCTCTCGTTTCCTCCTATCTCTAATCTAATCTCCTCTCTCCTCTCCTATCTCCTCTCTTTTCCTCTTCCTCTTCTCTTTCTTTCTCATCCTCCTTCTCTCTTCAACTCTGGCCGTGCGTCTTCCCGTGACCCTGCCACGTGTACGACTGTTTTACAGCCAATTTCAGGAGATCTCTCCGTCTTTATTTCTACCTTGCTCCTCTATTTTCTCCTTCTGTTTCTTCTGTTCATTTCCTCATTTCTCCCTTTTTCTTCCTCCTTTTCTTTCCTATCCTTCCTTCCTACCTCCTTCCTTTTCCGTCCATCTCCTGCTCCCGTGTGAGTCAGTCTCCTCGTGTCCATCAATTTTCCGCTTATCTCCTTTTCCACACATTTTCCATCACTTATCCCTCACTCTCCTCCTTTTCTTTCTTCTTTCCTCTTCCTACCTTCTGTTCTTCATTTTTCCTCACTTCACAAAAATTTCCTCTTCCTTTTTTCTTTCCTATTATTATACAATTTTCGGAGCACTCTTGCACCACATCTTTTCCGTAATGAGAAGATGATTAATGGTTTTTATGTGTATTTAAACATATATATATATTTTATAAACCCTGTAGTTTTTTGTTTACAAAACTCACGTGGTATTTCCATTACTTTTTATTGCATTTATTTGTGTATGCGGAAAAGAGTCGCTTTCACGCGTCGCGACATTTGTTAAAATTAAGGTTTACCAAAAAGTAAGGTTAACAGTACAAATCTCATGTGATTTAATTTAGTTTGTCTTTATTTTCTTTTATATTATTTGATATAATTACAAAGAAAGCAAAATTGCTTAAAATAAAATAGTTAAAATTATAATTTTAATTTTATGATAGTATGTATTATATGTATGTATATTTATATACAGGGTGTCCGCTAAGTGTTGCCTCAACCGTCGTGTGCAGGTAGAGTAAGTTAAACCGAATAGGAAAGTCCTCTACCGTTTTGCGATTTTCGCAATAATTATTGAGTTATTAAATAAAAAAGATCGGCCAATCCACGCGAATAGAAGCGCGCGACGAGAAGAGACGTCTTACTGTAACACGATACACGAAGATTTCTCAAATACGATTCATAGACAGTCATCGTTCGCTCCTCCTTCCGCTTTGCGGCGCGCCGTGTCTAGACTCATTTAAATTATCAATTTAAGTCATTAAGCCTATTTTAAATATCAATTTTGGGCCTATCTTACATTCAGGTTTATTATTGTTCTAGCAAAGAGAATTGAGCTTAAATTTGGGTTTATAGTTAGTCCTAGCAAACAGACAACCTTGGGCTTAGATTTGGGTTCATTGTCGGCCTTAGCAAAAAGATAACCTTGAGCTTAGATTCGGATTCATTATTGGCCCTAGCAAAGAGACAACCTTGAGCTTACGTTCACATTCATCATTGGGCCTAGCAAAAATACAAACGTTGGGCGTATATAGCGTTACCAATCTCGCACGATAGTTACGCTCCGAGGTTCGGCCACTTTATTGGCTAAGCATCAATGCCAATATTAAAGTACCGATGTTCGAGATTGGCCCGATGCTTGGTTAAGTTGATCAACCCTACATGGAAGAAGGAGTTTCTCCTATAATTGTATAATTACATCTTATCACTTGCAAAGGACTTTAAAATAATGGTCGAAACGTCATAATTGCAATTAACAAATATATTTGCCAGTTTGCTCAAGAGATAAGGAGTTCATTAATTTTTATTCTAATACTGGCGAGTGTCAATTTCTATCCACATCTATATTAATTATTTTTTAAGTCATCTTTCGAGACTTTCGTTAAATAAAGAATTTCTTTTAAATGTTCTTCAATTTCACCACTAGAGATAAGGTAAACCGACAGAAGTCCTTCATATATGTTGTAAGGACTGAATGTAAAATCTTCATTCGACTTGATCATGATATATTTATGCAGACTTGTAATCGCGAATTTAAAAAGCGCTTCCACTTTTACTAGCAAACAGGAAAAAAAACCAAAAGAATCAAAAAATTAAATGTAATATCAAAGAATCAAGTAATATTAACAAAAAAAGATTTATATTGAGAGAAAGTTTGAATAAATTATAATTAAAGTTAATAAAGTAAATGACTGAGTAAAATCTAATATATATTAAAATATTTGTAACATTTATTTTGCATGTGTATAGAAAAATACTTATTATTCCTAAAAAATTAATTTTAACTCAAAATATAATAAAATCAACAAAATACATCTAATGATAATCGAAAAAGAAACAGG
Source organism: Nylanderia fulva (assembly GCF_048542155.1). Taxonomy (NCBI): domain Eukaryota; kingdom Metazoa; phylum Arthropoda; class Insecta; order Hymenoptera; family Formicidae; genus Nylanderia; species Nylanderia fulva. The sequence continues at coordinate 87,677 of NW_028189708.1, read as the reverse complement.
GAAAGAGTTTCCAATATATATATTTTTACTTATGTTTACTAACTATTATGTTGATTTTATTTCCAGCAAAATAAATGCGATTCGAGATTATTCGATTATTATTATTAATAAAATTTAATACCAATATTTAACAATTAGAAGAAATTATATTCTCATGAGGAAAATTATATTAGAAGAAATTATATTCTGCTATAATTCGAGAAACATTTATTCAAATATATACTTTCTATAGTCTACGCTGCAAAAGTCGTATTTTAAAATTGAATTTATTTTATATGCGGTGTATATCTAAAATGTGAAACAAATCCCTAAAATATAATTAATACAAGCAGACTTTAAAATAATGTATTCTATTTAAATTTAATAAATTATACGTAGCTCGCTATGCAATGTTCACTAAATTATATTGAAATATATATAAAATTACCAAAAACAGTATGTTGAAAAATTAATATAGCACAAAGAAAATATTAGCGCTGCATATGTTAATTATCTATTTGTACAATTGGAATCAAAATTGTTTGTTATATTTTGTAAGAAAATTTTTTTTCACCATTTTCCACGATTAGATTTTCCGTCTCCATTTTAAGCTATATACAGTAGCAAATTCGTGGCGAACTTCTTTGTCTGTTTGTGTCTCGATATAATTGCTTCTGTTGTGTCCCGATATTATGTAGCCATTGCTTTAATATATTTATATTATGTGGCGTGTTATATCCCTAAAAGATATAACTATTAGGGTATAACTACTCATATTACATCCGCTTGACGACGGGCACTGACCGCGTAAAAACGCATACGCTGCGAGATACACGCGGAACCAAAATTGCCCAATATCCAAGCAAAGCGGAAGGACTTGGAATTTACTTCGCTTGCCTTTAGGTCCTTGACCGAGGAGGCCCGTTGCCAGGCACCCCTTCCGATCAAGGAACTTCCAAAAAGCGAGACTATAAAAACGGAGCAGGAGACGCGCCCGGCAGTCGCTTTCGAGTCGTAACGTACAAGTGTAACATTGTGGAAATAAAGAAAGCGTCAAGTGGTTAATTCAAATAAAAGTTCTTTAATAGTGAAAACGTGAAGTGCATTCATTCAATCATCCCGATTCAAGCCCTGACGCCCCGGATCCTCATCCTAATTTGGCGCGACCCCTTGTGCCTTACCCGAGGCACACAACAGGCGCATGCGTATACCATATATAGTTGCTCAATATAAATTTTGCGTGAGAATTTGATTGGAATTTAACTTCAGTATTTCTATATTTTCATTGTCCATGATTTCTCATGTACATACAATTCTAAAGCTGCTTTTTGGCTCGATCTCGCAATCTAATATAAATATTTTATCAGAAAGAAATATTTTTATCGGCTCTCAATATTAAAAATATAAATATAATGTTTTTTAAATCGGCCAACAGAGCCAAAGCACGAAAAATTAATTATTCGGAACTGTATCTCTTGGTTTGAGATCACTAAGTTCCATATATAAATTAATCTCGAAACTTACATATGGAGAAATAGGCCTAATCTTCTTTTGGTGCCGAATTGGAAAGATTGTCGCGACTTGCATATTCCGAATGTCCTTATGCGGTGAGGGATAAAATCGCGTGCGCGCAATTTATCTCTGCTCTCTATGACGGTTTCTTGAGGAGGACTCTTCAATTAGAGGGGATAACCTCTTTAAATTTGGCCATTGAGAGAGACTATAAAAACACTATAAAAATCATTCAAGAAGAAAATTTTGAAAGAAAGAAGGAAAGTTACGGAAAATTTAACAGCGCGAATTTCCAAAAGGTGGGGAGAAACGACGCGCGAAAGGATTTCGATAAGAAAAACGAGAGCGATAATAAGAATAATGAAAACAGCGCGCGAAAGTCAGATCATGAAAATAGAAATCCTTCGAGAGGGGGATGGCGAAGAAATAATTTTTCCTCGAAAGGCAAAGAGTGCTGGACATGTGGAAAAAAGGGACATTTTCGATTTGAATGTCCCGAGGAGAAGGAAAACGCGGTTTAGTTGAACTGTGCGGGGTGAGCTCGACTTTTTCCGAAAAAGCCTCGATATCGATTCTTCGGGCAGATGCCAAGGCAAGGACTTGGGAAGTTCATAAGGGACGATAGGTCCACGAAAGTTATCCCCCCTTGTCTGAAGTTCTTCACGAGGTCGCAGGAAAATCAGGACGTGGAAAACAAAACATCGAAGGTCGATTGGGTTCGAGTTGGCGAATTGCCCGGTAATCTGAGGCAGCAGCCCGGGGTAGGGCAGGATGATTCGTTAGAGCCTTGGAGTCGACGTTGGACTGTCAGTCGATTGGGACCAGAAAGTCGCTTGGTAACCTGTGGCAGCAGCTCAGGGTAGAGCAGGAAGGCTCGTCGGTGCCCTGGAGTCGACGATAACTTGTGTGGATGTGCGACGGGATCCAGAATGGCGAATTGTTCGGTAACCTGTGGTAGGAGCCCAGGGTAGAACAGGAAAATTCGTCAAAGTCCTGAGGTCGGCATCGGAATGCAGAGTTATTGGACAGCGTTGGATAACCCTCTGTTTCTGATTGTCGGGACGACAATCTTGAAGAAGGGGGGCAGTGTTACGGCCCTGGTTTACATCCTCTGAGCACCTTCATCCCTTTTCATCCCCTGAGCATCATTGCTAGAAGAGTTGTTTATAGACAACCGGCGTTCGGATGTTTTTCCGGCGCCATGACGAGATTTGGTCTAGCTGTCGCACCGTGCGGACGCTTACAAGACCGATGGGCATTCTGGCCTATTACATATTGTATTTCTTCACTTTATTGTATTGGGTCGAGTGAGAGTGTGTGTGACACCTTTCGTGAGACAGCGCAAGAGACGTCACGAGGACGTAACAATATATATATATATATATATATATATACATGAAACAATTGCGTTCTCAAGATTCATCACAAATGCATAATTGTAGATAATGCGATTATGCTATAGTTTATTTTAAGACTTCTGGTAAAATCCGATATCACATTACTACTTTATTTACTTTACGATTATTTTATTTATTTACGGTACATTACTTTATTTATTTTACGGTTGTTTATTAACTGTCAAGGCAACAACATAAGTTTCAGACAATTCTAAGTGTGCCAAAGAGTTTGTAATGTTATTGTTTCATCAAAATATATTTTAATTTAAAAATGGCATATATATATATATATATATATATATATATATACATATATATATATATATACACAGTTTTATTTCTTTTTATTTACGCTAATTACCGTGATCGTTACGAATTGTTAACAGCCAAATTTAAACATTGTTTTGGCTCTGTGCCGTTGTGACATTGAAACAATATTCTAGAATTTTATCGGCTTATGACCTTTTTGACGGGTATTATTGTATTTTACTGTTGCTGATATATCGAGTGAGCGGTGGACTTTGCTACGTGAATTATTGAGATTTCGGTAGCAAAGTATTGTCGTTGCGAGGATGGAACGGTCATCTCAAGACAAATTGAACGATTTGACTGTGAATTTGAAAGATATCGCACGGCAGATCGAAGTGTCTGCGAGCGGTGCGAAGGTCGAATTGGTGGCGCAAATATTGGCTGTCGGTGAGGACGGATGGCGGGATACATATGAGCATCTTTTGGTTTTGCGGTGATGTCGCGCAAAATTTGTTGACGGGCGCGGATGCGGATGTGTCGGAGCAGCGATCAAGTTCTGTTGGTGGAGTATCGTTGCGTTCCAGGGCGGTCATTGCAGCCTTGCACGGCCCCGTGTTGCCGCCAGAATTGATGGAGAGAGAGATAGAGATACTGAGGTGCGAGAAAGCTCTTTTAGAACGAGAATTGAGTCTTGTACGTCGGGAAGCGAGCATGACGCCGATTGAAGACAATGCTAGTGAACGCAGTATCGATTCAAGAGTCAATATCCGAATCATTAGTGATTTGTTAAGTGAGTATTGCGGCGACTACGACAGTTTCGAAACATGGAAGAGACAAGTTGAACTTTTACGTACAACATATCGATTAGAAGAGAATTCGACTAAAATATTAATCAGTTTGAGACTAAAGAACAAAGTCTTGAGCTGGTTTTATTCGAAACCAAAACATTTACAATTAATTGCGGCAGATTTGCTGTCGGAAATGTCTCGCATGTTCGATAATCGCCCCAGTAAACTGACATTGAGGCGTGATTTTGAGAAACGCAAGTGGCGAAGCGGCGAAACATTTGCGGAATATTATCACGAGAAAGTGGTTCTCGCTAACAGAGCATCAGTTGACGAGAAGGAGCTCGTTGACTGCTTAATCGACGGGGTGCAGGACACACGTATGCAGAATCAGGCGCGGATGCTGCGCTTTACGTCGGCGGTAGACGTATTGGACGCATTCAGGCAGCTGTTGTTGGATGGCGAAATGTGAGGTGGCGGGGAGCGAGCTGTTAGGGGACAGTGACCAGTGCCGAAACCCGGTAGAGGAGGAACATCTGTCACGAAGGGCAATACCGTTCGCTGTTACAATTGCGGAGCGACCGGACATTTCTCCAGAGACTGCAAGGAGGAACAGAAGTAGGCGAAGGGCTCGTGCTTCGAATGTGGCAGTTTGGAGCATCACGTGAGGGAGTGTCCGAAGTCGTGGCCGGGAGCGGAAAATACAACGAGTGTGGTCCAGGCAGTTTCGCCGAGCACTCCATATTTGGTAACCCTTGCGTATCAGATCGCGGACGCGTCCGGTGACAGGATTAAATACTCGTTGATGGCGATGATTGATTCGGGGTCTCCCATTAGTTTAATTAAAGCAGATTTTGTACCGGCTCATATTCGCATGCCGATTATTAAACAACAATCTTTTTTCGGTATTAACGGAGCTAAGTTGGAAGTGTTTGGGACCTTTGAGGATGTTGTCGAAATCAACGATATTAAGTTAAAAATAAAATTTTTTGTTGTGCTGGATACAGCAATAGTATGTGCTGCTCTGCTCGGACGGGACTTCACGTCGTCGCCGTTAATTGAAATAACATTGGGGGAAAAATTTAGTCTTTCAAGGGCAAACTCACGAATAGTGGATAGCTCGGATTTTTCGAAGCAGATTTTCCACATATCGTATGTTGAGCGTCCGTTGTCTATTGCCGAGGCAATAAATGTTAACCCGCAAATTGATTTTAAAATAAGAGAACGCGTCGAAAAATTGTATAATAACGAGAATATTATTGACACCGGAGTTGCGAATCCTCGAAAAGAAATTGAAATGAGTATTAAGTTGATGCATGATCGGCCTATTAGTTTTAGACCGCGAAGACTCTCGTTTGCCGATAAAGAAAAATTAAAACAGATATTGGATAAATTATTACAAGAGGAAATAATAAGATCGAGCAATTCTCCATACGCCTTTCTAATTGTACTTATACGTAAGAAGGACGGTGAATCGCGATTATGTATCGACTATCGTGAACTTAATAAAATAACGGTGAAAGATAATTTCCCGACACCTTTGATCGACGATCATTTGGACAGATTGCGCGGAAAGTCCTACTTTTCTAGTCTTAATTTGAGAAACCGATTTCACCACGTTAAGGTTGCTGACGAATCGGTAAAATATACGTCTTTTGTGACTCCCTTGGGTCAATTTGAATTTTTAAAAATGCCTTTCGGGCTGACGAATGCTCCGAGTGTTTTCCAGCGGTATATTAACGACATTTATCGTAATTTGATTCGAGAGAATAAAATATTTATACATCTTGATGATATATTAATTGCGACTGAAAACGTTGACGAGCATCTGGAGATTCTTTATAAAGTTTTTAATTTGGCTCGGCAATATGGGTTGCAGTTTCGCTTAGACAAGTGTTCGTTTCTATATCGCGGAATTATCTATCTTGGTTATCTGATTGATGGAGATGGCATTCGACCTAGCGCTGTGAATGTGGAATTGTTGTCGATTTTCCGGTACCGCGTAAAACGCAAAGAAAGTTTATCGTTTTGTAGGTCTGGCAAGTTATTTCCGCAGAAACCGCTCTATGACTTAATAAAAAAGAATGTAGCTTTTAAATTTGAACCGGAAGAAAATCGTGTATTTGAATTGTTAAAAAATTTGTTGTCGTCACAGCCGATCCTCGCCATTTATTCGCCGAAATTGGTAACAAAATTACATTGCGATGCCAGTGCTAGCGGATTTGGTGCAATTTTATTGCAGAGACAGAATGACGGTACAATGCGACCCGTATCTTATTTTAGTCGCAGAACTACGGCGATTGAAGCACGATATCACAGCTTTGAGTTGGAATGCTTAGCGGTTGTGTACGCAATTAAAAGATACCATATTTATTTGTCGGGAATTCCGTTTACTATCGTTACGGACTGTGATAGCTTCTACCTTACACTGAGCAAGCAAACTGTTAACCCGTGTATCTCGAGATGAGCGATGTTCTTGTAGGATTACGACTATAAGATCGAGCAATGCCCGGGCAAGCGAATGTCGATGCATTGAGCCGATGTAACAGCGTATTGGTTTTGGAGGCCAACACTTTTGAACAAACATTGTCGATTCGACAAAATAAAGATGAAGAAATTTGTGAAATTCGAAATAGACTAGAGAACGATAAAGATAAATTTTATGAATTGCGAGACGGTTTAGTTTATCGAAAGTTTAAGAATAAAAAATTATTGTTTTACGTCCCGAAGTGTATGGAATTAAATGTAATTAAGATTTGTCATGACGATTTGGGCCACCTCGGGGTTAATAAGGTTGTCGATAACGTAATAAAGGTTTATTGGTTTCCAAACCTGAGAAAAAAAGTACGGGAATATACATCAAATTGCCTAAAGTGTATCGAATTCTCCCCAGTTTCCGGGAAAAGAGAAGGATATTTAAACAATATCCCGAAAGGAAAATTGTCGTTTTAAACGTTACACGTCGATCATTACGGGCCACTAGAAAAAACGGGAAAAGGCTACCGATATATTTTATCGTTGATAGATAGATTTACGAAATTTATAAGATTATATCCGTGTAAGACAACAAAGACTGAGGAGGTAATTCGATATTTAACATTATTTTCGCGCATACAGTAAGCCTAAGCGCTTGATAAGCGATCGTGGAACGTGTTTTACGTCGAGCGTTTGAGAAATTTGTGAATGAAGAATCTGTTCGTCACACGTTGATTGCTGTCGGTACTCCTCGCGCTAACGGACAGGTCGAGCGATTTAATCTTGTTCTTACGCCAACATTGGCAAAATCGTGCGATAGGCCGGAGAAGTGGGACAAGGTACTAAAAGGCGTCAAGTTTGCTTTGAATAATACGCGCTGTCGAAGTATAGATAATACTCCTAGTCGATTGTTGTTTGGAATTGATCAAATGGGATTTGTAAGAGACGAAATTCGTACTCTACTCGACTCATATTCTGATGGCGATAGAGATTTAGAGGTCATTTGAGATCGAGCGGCGAACGTTATTAAAAATTGTCAGCGAGCGAACGAGATCCATTATAATAGCAAACGGAAGCGTGCTACTATTTATAAACTAGGTACGTGGTAATCACCAATACCGATGTAACACCGGGAATAAATAAAAAATTGATCCCAAAATTTAAAGGCCCATATATTGTAAAAACCGTATGAGACAATGACCGTTATATCGTATCTGATATTGAGGGCTTTCAAGTAACTCAAATTCCGTACACGGGAACTGTAAGCGCGGATCATATGAAAATGTATAGTAAAAATTAGACCTCGAAATATTATATTTCGTATTTAATTAGAATATATATGTACACTTAAATTTTGACGAATATTGTATATGGACTCTATTGTATATTTTTATATTTTTTTACGCAGTTATTATGCCCATGGCCGAGACGGCCATATTGTCAGGCTGGCTAAACTGTAGACAATAAGGATATTAAGATATTATAAGACGTGTGTGATTTGGCGATGCGCGGATCGATTGCGCGAAGAATGATCTCCTTGCGCGACAGTTCGAGACGAACACACAGTCGTGCCGAATCAGCTGACATAAGAGCGTGTTTTTATTTTGCGAGTCTCTTTTTGACCTATATATGTACTATATGTTCTTATTTCGTGCTATCGAGAATTAAAGACTTTTTAAAAATAATTAAATTGGCTCCGCTTATTTTATATATTTCCTGACACGTTGCTCCTATTTTTATTGATCTATTAAATTCCCCACAATATTATTTTTTAAATTCTCTCTGGCAAAGAATACAAATCTATTATTTAGATAAGGATATTCTTATAATCGTAAGATAAAAGTTACTTTAAGTTATCACATGTATCAGAGGAAGATATTCTCATTATCGTTGAATGAATATTACATAAATTATATCTCATATACACTAAAAACTATTATTTTATAATTTAGAAATGAATATCATGTCAAATATCATTCAAATAATCAAAAGGATATCGTATTTACAGAAGAGGATATCTTTTATAATCTCTTTTAGAAATAATATTGCAATTATGCACATAAACAAGACAGCCAAACTAAATATTATGCAAAGTAAAAGGAGATTTGAAGCAATTCTTACCAAGCAATTCGAGATAAAGACTCACATAATATGAATAAAACTAATCTGTTACCTTGAGGGTATTTCTATAATACCTATACAGAGAGATGTTGTCTTAGTATCCAAAGGACGTCTTTCATTCTTTGGCATCCAATTTGCCGTATATATCCATGTATATAGAGAAAGGATTCACCTGGGTTTTGTTCTCGTGACCGTTCCTGTTACGGTTAGACTAGAGCGTAGCAGGCATGACGCCTGTGTCCTAGCCGTAATGGCGACGGTTGTTTTGCAAGTCGAACTGGGACTAACACCTTACGGCCAGAGGCAAAAAGGCTCGTGCTTTGACGAGTCCTGCCATGTATCACACCTTGCGGCTGACTAGGAATTTGTGCTACCTAAGTCTATGTGCTAGGAAAAGTTCTTTGTCTCCAGTTGGACTCGAACAGAAATGCTGACAGATAGAGCTCAGATACTCGCTTCAAGAAGAAAAACGGAAAAAGGAAACTTCTAGAAGGAAAGGAACCGGAAGCGGGTTCTCCGTTTCAGACGCCTCGCCACCTGGCTACAGCGCTCGAGGCGCCACCAACTCTCCTTCTCTCTTACCTAGCGCTTCCTCCTCTCTCTCTTCTCTCTCCCTCCCTCCCTCCCTCTCCCTCTCTCTCTCTCCCTCAAATTGTTTTAATGACTAAGTGACTAAGATTCAGTGACTAAGATTCTTGCTAGCTATTAACATCTATTTATTCCATGCTTACTACCGTTAATTCTACATTGCTCATTAAAATAATTTTGAATATTGTGGGTGGTATGCAGTGAACTTGATTTACTGTACTAATTTATTATCCATTTACGTTTGATCTACTTGAAAAGGGCTGCAATGACAGCCGAAACGTTGTAGTTTAACTAATTATTTATAATAAATGATTGCCAGTTTGGTCGACTTTTACCATTGAGGAAAGATTTATATTAATTATTACTGACGAACCTTAAGGATTATTATTTGATTATCATTATTATTTGATAAATCGTTTCTGAACGGTTTATTTATATTTTTATTACAAATTAAACTTTTTTCAGACAGAAGTGATTAAAAATTAACATTTTCCACAACAGAAACATTGTTATCTGTATTATTATTATCAGAAACATTTAAATCATTATGTTGATTTATTTCTTTAATAAATGCATTTTTAGCTCTTCTATATTGTTGTAGACGACCAAATTCTTTTTGTTTACGAAACTTTGACATATTATTAAAATTATAAAAATTATAAAATTATAAAAATAAAAAAATATTAGAAATTAGAAATATATAGTATATTAAAAAAAACTTTAACTTGCTTAGCGAATCTGTTTTTTCCTTTCATCTTTCAAGCGCTGTTTTGCATGTTTAAGCCATACTTTTATGCATTCTCTATATCATTTGTTGTAGTGAATGTTGACCTTACTTGTACTGCATCTATGAAATATATATTAAACATTAAATATATATGCAATTATAATTACCACTTTAAAAAGATTACTTACTAATTATCACAGACTTTAGCATAAGACTAGAGAAAGCAATTTTATTATTTTGCCTCTGTCCGGCAAAGTTGTATTTGCATGCCAATTCATTCGTTAAAATGTAACGTAAAATTTTGGTTGTTGGTTTGTGCTGTGATATTATTTCCACCCAAAGTAGATAAAAAAGAGGCCTAACAATAAAGTATATAGCATATTAATAATATATATAGAATATAACAATATACAGTATTTTTAAAATTTTGTATATCAAAATTAAGAAAAAATCGTACGAAAGTGTTTTGATTGCTGCGAATATTCAAATAATTTTCTAATGTTTGAAGTTCGTTGATGGTTTTTAATGGAAATTGTACAGGAATATCATCGGGAAAAGTACATATTATGTCCAAAGTTCTTGATTGTTTTAATAGCCCAACAACTTCTTTTACTTTGTTATAGCCCGAAAGGCTATAATTATAAATATAGCGGATATAAAATATAGAATTACTATATTTTCCGCGAGGAGACCGCTGATACAGCCGGTAACCGCAAAGACGCAAGCTAAGAGCTTCATCTTTCGAGCAGCTTTGCGCTCGAAATCTAGCCGCGTAAGCAAAAACTATTCATCAATCGGGTGCCTGTCGCCAGGCACCTTTTCCAAACGAAATAACGAAAAATCGAGTTCACGTAAGAACTCGGGAGTGAACAGAGAGCGAGTTCAACTAGACCAACCACCCGAGTCACATCAAGGATAACTCCCGACTCGCAATCAGACGAGTCGTTAACTAGCGTTCGAATAAATCCAGAGTCGCTCTCGAGTCGTTAATTAAAAGTAACCTCGCTAACCGCGTGCGATCTATAACATTTTATCGCAGTCGCGCGCGCAATTCACGAAGTCATACGTAATCATTCCGTTCAATTAGTTAAGTAACTACAAAGTGTAATATTGTGAAAATAAAGATAACGTCAAGTGTTTAGTTCAAATAAAAGCTCTTTAATAGTGAGAACGTGAAGTGAATTAATACAATAACCTCGATCCAAGCCCTGACGCCCCGGATCCTCATCCTAATTTGGCGCGACCCCTTGTGCCCGACCCGAGGCACACAACAACTTGCTTGTGGAGTTTAAAAATGTGGTAGTGAATTTGATCTACAAAACATCATAAAATGTTATATTCTTATATTATATATACATATTTATATGACATCTCTTATAAAATTATTAATAAAATTATTAATACAAACCTAAGTTAGCATGGTTTGCCTTTCCATTTGTATTAGAATCTAAAAAAACAATCGTTAAATCTCAAAAGTGTGCTCCAATGCAATAAAAATATTGTAAATATTTATTGAAATTGATTGATGATTATATATGTTTGATTTTTGGGATTATATAGAATGTACAGCGTGTACGTATGCAACCTGTTTCAAGATTAGAAGTTGAATGAGAAAGAGTGTCATTGATATTTTCGAATGAATTTGAAAATGATGCAGAATAAACTATATCGTTTGATAGTTATATCGTTCGTTTTTTTTTCAAGTCGACAAATTTTGTCCAAAAAAAAAAAATAAATTTGATGCAACTTCTTCATCTTCATTTGATGTAATTTGATATCGTTTATTAGGCTTTCTTTTTCGTTTGCTTTCTATTTCCGATGAAGATGGTGCTTCAGTATTATTATTATTTTCTATTTTCTGCAGTCTTTTATTTGCTCTATCTAAATTATCTAAAAAATATAATAAATATTAATTTCATAATAATAAAATAAAAACAAAACGTATAAGTAATTAAAAATTAATTTTACAAAGCATATATGCAAATATTAAAAATAAACTAGCAAAAAATTTAATAATAAACCATATTTAAAAAGTATTCGTTTTACTGCATACAGTTCTCACTTCTTTTCAGCTAGTATTTCGGATTTTATTAAAGCTTTATTTATTCTGCAACCTGATTTATAGTGTTATAGCCAGAAAGGCTATAAATTATAAGTTTAACGGATATAAAATCCGCGTGGAGACCGCTGATACAGCAGCGGGCCGGAAACCGCGAAGACGCAAGCTAAGAGCTTCATCTTTCGAACAGCTCTTAGCTCAAAATCTAGCCGCGTAAGCAAAAGCTATGCACCAATCGGGTGCCTGTCGCCAGGCACCCCTTCCAAACGAAATAACGAAAAACCGAGTTCACGTAAGAACTCGGGAGTGAACAGAGAGCGAGTTCAATTAGACCAATCACCCGAGTCACATCGAGGATAACTCCCGACTCGCAACCAGACGAGTTGTTAGCTAAAGTCAGGATAAATCTAGAGTCGCGTCAAACGAGCGAAAAAGAGAAACGAAGTTACCAGAGGTTTATAAATAACCATACGCCGAGTCTTGTTAAGATTGTATACCAATATATATATATATCCCTTTCGATTCTCTACTGCTTATCACTCGTTGCATTGCTTATGTTGTCCGCTCTCTCTTTCTCTCGTTCTTATCGTGATTTGTTTGTTCCCGTCAGTGTTACTGACGTGCCTGTCTAACACATTTATTAAATTTTGTGTTTTTACAGGTCTTTGCCTTGTGAGGGAATCTCGGCGATCTTCGGCTATCCCACCGCTGCCACCAAAATGTTGTGCCTCGGGTGAGACACAGAAGGGATGTTGCCGGATTGGGAAGTGGACTTCTGAATCGTCGGGGTTTCTCCGTAGATTTTAGTCTTGTTAAATGTAGAATTCTCTTTTTTTATTCAATATATATATATGTATATATATATATATATATAAAAATACAAATCACGATAAGAACGAGAGAAAGAGAGAGCGGACAACATAAGCAATGCAACGAGTGATAAGCAGTAGAGAATCGAAAGGGATCGCCGACGTCCAAGGACAACGCCGATCTACGACTACCTCAAGGGCAGTGCATCATCACGAGCGACGACCCGCTGGATCTATCATCAACACGGAGCAGCCGTTATCAGCCCACGAGAGATCGAGTTGCAGCAGCAGCAGCTGACCCGTATAGAGCGTAACAATGCGAGCCGTAATACTGTAAGTCCGAATTTTATTAATTGCGTGGATGTCAGAGGGACTCGAAACTCCTCAGCAACCAATAGCGAATAAATCGTGACTGTTTAGCGACTCAGCCAAGCAGGTAATAAAGGCATTGCCACTAACTTTAGAAAATCTCGAAACGGTGCGAATAAAATTAGAAGCGCGTTACTCGAGCGAAAGCGACTCAGAATTACCTACTCACGCGATAACCAAACTCGAATTTCTGTTTGATACTTTTGACGAAAGCCTATTTGCAAAAAGAGAAATCGACGCCGATATAAAAGTAAGAAAAGAAATTAAAGTACGCGTAAGTCGAACTTCTAGTAATGTGTCGCAACGCGGAGAATTCTCGCTTACGTCCTACGACAGCAGCATTTTTGATCCTAACGAATATCAGGACGACATGTCGCAAACACCGCCAAACGGTGCCATGAACGTATACGAGGGTGCTGTTGACCGTGAAATCAACCGCCTACGTGATGCTGTAGCACGCGACCATGAACAATTCGTGGAGGTGGACACGTATAGATCACCTGATAATCGCAAGGTAGACGCCGATAGTCTTTTATTGCGCAAATTAATACAGGGTATGCGCGAAATACAAACAGATGTGCGTGCGAAAATAGATGCAATGCGAGAGGAAATGCGTAGAAAAATACGTGCGTCATTGTCTCGCGGAGAGGAATCGGACGACAGCCGTCGAGAATTCCACAGGCGTACGCACGACCGAAACATGATACCGGATCGCGATAACCCAAGAAATTCCCACAAATACATTAACGACCGGGACGATATCGTAAGGTACGACAATCGGCAGAACATACGCGACAATGTACGCTATCAAGAGGCGGACAAAAATCGATATGGTAGAGACGCGAACGATAGGTACGACAATCGACGCGGCTCGCGAGACTGCTCACGCGACCGAGACCTGGACAGACGTGAGGAAGAGATACGACATTGCATACGGACGCAGCGAGTACGACGTAAGAAACCGTAGAAATATACGCGGAAGACACATGACACTAAAGGAAGCAAGGAAACTTATACCCACTTTCCACGGCAAGTCACAGCGCGAACTCAATGAATTCCTAGATGCATGCACGTACGTTATCAGTCATATAGACAGACGCGACGAAGACAGTCTAGTTTGGAGCATCCTTAGCACAAAAGTCAAGGGAAAGGCTTGGCTTGATTGCAAAACGCGAGATATACGTACTTACGAGGAGTTAAAAAGACAATTAGAATCAACATATCAAAGCAAGCACATGACTACTCATTTACAAATTGAGTTTAATTCCCTTAAACAAAAAACAAACGAAGACTCACAAGCCTTCGGAATTCGCGTCGAGACTATTGCGATGGAGCTCTATGAGTCAATGATCGAGGGACGAGCGCGCTCCACGACGGAAAAACGCGTTATTCTTGAGACGATACAAGGTCAGGCGTTGCATAACTTCCAGACAGGACTACGCGAGGAAATACAAACCATCGTTAGGTCACGGGATTATCGTACATTGAAGGAAGCTATTAACGCAGCAATAACGGAAGAAAAGGTCAGGAACGCCAATGCGACCCGATCGACTAAAAATAACCGCCGGGATATAAAGTTGTCATCGCGAGATATCGAAAAAATTACTTGTTACAAATGTGGAAAACCAAACTACATCGGGCGAGAATGCCGTAGTAGTAAATACGTGCTTCCGAAACCGGAGAAGTCAGATCGCGTAACTACAGTAGAAAAATTTTGCAACTATTGCAAAAAGCGTGGGCATAATCGCGACGAGTGCTGGACTTTAAATAGACGGACAAAAACGACATCAAGTCACGATAAAACAAACGGTGATAAAAAATCGCGTAACGTTAATGAAACCGAAAGTCGTAAGAAGCCGAAAACGAGAAACAGTGATACGGATTTCGAGCGAAGCAGCGACGAGGACGAGCAAAACAGCGACGAGGACGAGCGACACGGGGAAAAGAATAAGACGACACGCGCGCTGGATTATCAGGTGACGCATGTGCGCTCGACGTTTTGCGAGAAGGCACGCTTAAATTTGATAACCCTACCGATACGAGAAGTAAAAACCGGCAAGATTAATATGCTTTACGATACCGGTGCTACTGTTTCTTTAATAAAGGCCAAACATTTAAAAAGCAAAACCGAAATCCATAAAGACAAAATCACTTTGATCAGCATAACCGGGCACAAGGCGCGAACAATAGGAAAATTTTTCGCGACCATCGATCTGGACGACCGAAAAATCAAACACGCGATCTACGTCGTGAAAGACGATTTCCCGATGGAGTATGACGGGATTATAGGAATAGATTTCTTGCAGAAACAAAAAGTTTCTTGCGATTATAGGAAACAGGAGCTGTAAATAGGAAACGCTGTAATAAAATTGCGCCCGTATGAGAAGGTCCGATTACAGCTGCGCAGCGAAACGATTCTCCGAGCCGCCACAAATAAAAATAGCGCAGGAATCGTAAAAGCCGAACAAACCGCGCCAGGAATTTTTTATCGGACGATGCCTAGTCGTATGGTGTGAGCCAAACGACTTGAGGAATAATTTTACTTTTGATAGGACTATACTTTCTGCAAATTTCAGCGTGATTGGAAAACTTTGAAAATTTGGATGGATCACTTCATAAATAATGCCCCTATAATATTACTAGAAACCTAGACGGCTTAACAATAGTTGTTTTTATTGATCAATGCCATATATAGTTATATTCTTAACTTCGGAATAAAGAAAAAATTTGCGAATATAAATAAATTTGCAAACTATCAGCATATACAATATACATAGAACAACTTGCAATGCTTAATAATTAAATTATAATAATTGAAAAGAGTATAAAAATAATTCAGGACCACCATTTAAAAGAAAACTTATTAAAGTCACATACTGAGACATTAATTTGTGTGTTATAATTAAGATTTTACACATACTTCTTATGATTATATTTTTATTAATTTTCTACAATCTTATATATATTAAATATATTTAAAAAGTTAAATATATATTTACACTTTATTTAATTATTTTATAATGATAAATACCTGTAATGAGAATTGTCTCTCCGGCGTAAAATTTTTGTATTGGTGTTTTATATATTTTAGTTTTATTATTTCGAATGTAATTCATGGTTTTTTAGAAATTAACACGAAAGTTAACAATCAAGTAACACTTGTAGAGTTTCCGATTTTCTCAACAGCAGTTTCAATTGGTGCGACTATGAGATCTGACTCGAAGAGTGAAAGGTACCATATATATAAGTTTATGTTGTACCTATATCGGATGTTCTAAAATAAGAAATTATCTTGTTTATATTTTAATTGAGAGTCTGCGTGAGACAGATTGACACATAAAAAATGCAATCCTCGATGATATAAATAAGACAAAGTTTTTGATGTAATTATTATGTATAAAATAAATATTTGTCTATATAAGACATATATATGGTGTATTCTAAAATAAGAAATTATCTTGTTTATATTTTAATTGAGAGTCTGCGTGAGACAGATTGACACATGAAAAATGTAATCCTCGATGATATATATATATATATATATATATATATATATAACTACATATATAACTACATATACAATATAACTACAATGTAATATATGTTATATTAAAATGTTACATCTATGAGTGGGAAATTACAACTAACATGGATGTTACATGTAACGTACACGTTATATTACCTGTTATATTCCGTTTTATTATAGCAATGTAACAATTATATATTGGTGTTTGCTGGGGGTATGCACTGCGTACAATCAAGTCAATTAATAATCGGTCACAATTTATAAAATCTTACGTAATTGTTCGGCTTCCTTACTTTTAAATTTCTTTGTGCTAATTTCACATTTTTTTTTAAAAAAACTTTATAACTATTAGTTCGTTAAGATATCTCACTTCCAACTGTATCAAGTCAACAAGCTAAGAGTGTTTATATATATTAAGTTATTATGTAAAAAATGTTGATGTCTTGTTTGTCTTTTTAGTAATCTATCGTCTGTTTGTTAACATGTTTAAAACATCAAAATAAGCCTCACTGAGCAGTTCGGTATCATTATTGGAATTAAGGCCATTTTTTGCTTTTTGATATGTAACATCTCAGAGACAAGTCTCTTATGATAATTACTTTCCCTGTCTAAAATCTTTACATTATTCCAATCAATATTATGGTATTCTTTTACTATGTGTTTCGAAATTACCAAGTGCTTTGTCGAGTATAATTTAATAAAAACTCACCTTTAAAAAAAGGTAAAAAAAGGCGACCAGTTAAGGGCACGCCATTAACAAAAATTATTTATTGCAAACCCATGTAGAATCCTATCCTATTGCAAACCCATGTAGAATCCTATGAAAAATTAATCATTGCAAACCCATGTAGAATCCTAGGCAAAATTAACCATTGCAAACCCATGTAGAATCGTACCCATTGCAAACCTATGTGGAATCCTATGAAAAATTAACCATTGCAAACCCATGTAGAATCCTATGAAAAATTAACCATTGCAAACCCATGTAGAATTGTATTAAAAATTATCCATTGCAAACTTATGTAGAATCCTACATTGCAAACCCATGTACAATAGAATTGTATGAAAAATTATCGATTATAAACCCATGTACAATCGTAACAAAAGTAATGAAATAAAAAAAAAATTGCGACAAGTGAAAGTAGAAACTTGTACCAGTGGAAAATTAAAATTGCAGACATATATATAGTCGTATAATGAATCAGTAAAAATTTAAATTTGCAGATGTAGAATCGTACCATAAAAAAACTTATCTTTTAAAAAAAAAAGATAAACAAGATGCCAAGTCTATTAATATAAAATAAAAAGAAATAAAAAAATTGTAGTTAAAAAAACTGGGCGCGCTGCTAAATAATATTCTAATGATATTAAAATTAAATTGTTATTTTTAAACTCATTGCAGTTAAAATATGTTTTGTGTTTAAATTAATTAATGTTACGTATTTATGGATGAAATTAAAATTCTAAATGGGATATCTTCTTTATGAATTTTGAGTAATCCGTAAGCCTTAGGTAGGACAAAATCGCTCGAATAAAGTCAATAATAGTCATTTTTCGAAATATAATCATTCTTAAGCCAATTCTTAATCAAGTTGTTAAGTTCTTTCTCAATTTTTTTACATGGATTTTTATCCAAAGTCGAGTATGTATTAACATCTTTTAATAAATTACGCATTTTGCTATTATAATACGATCTATTTATTGCCACCGTAATATTCCCTTTGTCCACGCGTGTGTATATAATATGCGGGTTATCTTTATTAAATTTCATAGTTTCCTTATACATCTAGATTAATTTCCGTTGTGTTAAGCCCATTTTCTCATTCGAGTTAAGAAGTTGTGTAAATTTAGTGATCGCGATATTTCGTGTAGTTATCAAATTATTAATATTGTTACGTCTTGCATTACATTCTATGTCTTTGATGAACTCATGTATGGCTGATTTTTTATTAAAATATTAATACATTCTTCAAACTTATCTAAAATGATGTTCTAATAAATACTGTCAAAATCATCAATAGGTTGTGTCTATCACTTGTTAAGCTGTCATTATATCGTCTAAAGTGTATTGCCATTGTGTATGTCGTGGATAAGAACATATATAACGAAATCTATTTATATTATATATAAGTCATTAATTCTCGAAAGTCAGATTGAGCCCACTCTTTATCTTCAAGACATGTTGGGTAAAAGTTTGAATTATGCAGTTAATTGCTTTATCCACTGCTTCAGTAAGAGCAGTCGCCCGGAAAGTGAAAGACGCGGGTTCGATTCCCTCTTCAGCGACTTTTCGGACCTATATTTTTCGCGCTTATTTCTCCATATGTACAATAAGTTTCGAGATTAATTTATATATGGAACTTAGTGATCTCAAACCAAGAGATACAGTTCCGAATAATTAATTTTTCGTGCTTTGGCTCTGTTGGCCGATTTAAAAAACATCATATTTATATTCTTAAATATTAATATATGCAATTATTTTTGTGTTAGTCTCTTTTTTTTATGTCGTTGCATCGCCTCTGGGTGTGTCACTAAAACTCCATCGCGGTTGCGCAGTACCGCGATCTACGAGAGTGAGATATCACACACTCTGCGATAATTTAGTTGAAAATAATATATTTACAACAATAATATATATAAATATTGATACATAAATTAGTATTTTCATATTTTTAATTATCGAGCCAATTAACATAAGTAAGAATCAAGAATATCATATTAACTTTTTTAAAGAAGTTTAAAGGACGCGCCCACGTTTACGTAAGTAATTTGAATTCTAATTATTTGTGTAAAGCAAATAACATTTACATATGGTTGTGTAATATTATAACGTAAAATCGTCAATATTACTGAAAAAAAATTTATTAATTTGATTGAACTTTTTAACTAAATATTATTTTGTTAATTGAATATATAAAAATATTCAAATTAAATATAATATATTAAATTTAAAAAAACGTTATATTTATCTTAAATATTAATATATGTTCAATTAATAAAATAATAATTTAGTTGAAAAATTTGCAAGATATTTTATATTTTAATTTGGCAATAATCTTACATAAACTATTAAATATTTTGTAAAATATTTATTTTCCGATAATTTTATTTCATTACTTTTATGCATAAAAATAATGAGAATTTTTCCAAAATATTAAACCATTCCGAAACTTTTCGCGCATCCTATATGTGTGTGTGTATACACATATACAATTAAAAATATGAAATATATCACGAGTTGTTGATTTTTTTACATTGTATCCTAATTCTTGATTAGGAAAGTTTCAAGAAACCGATTTACAATTAAAAAAATATATAATTTTATTTTAAAAAATGTATTTCCATTTTTTAGGTACATCGTTGCAGTTATGAATAAAGTAAACGCGTTATAAAAGTGGATCTTTCTATCAAAAAGTAGATCATTTAATTAAAAATTAATGTGACTGAATAAGAGTCTGGCGCGGAAGATGATACGCAGGTAAATTTATTCTTTGCTAGAAACTCTTGTTGTTAGTTTCCGTTATTAGTGAACGTTTCAACTCTTATTTGGATCATCTTCAGCAACTATTTGAATACATAAATATTATAAAATTACAATTTGATTTGACATGCAAAGAACTATTCGCATGAAAAATTATCGTGTAGTATTAATGTGCATATATTTTTTTCTTACAAATTCGGCAATAGCTTCTGCATCACCTTCGATACTAGTTATCCTTATGCGGTTAACACCAAAAAGGTGTGTTGTTATTATGCGCCACCGAGTATGGCAATGTGGTTCTGCACTTCTTATTAGATAAAATTCCAGAGGTTCTGAGATATTGAATTAGACTAATTCGTAATACATAATGTTGATGAGAAATGTTTCGCTTTGTGTATCGTTAAGTATGTAAACAATGATATAATCAATTTTAAAAATTTTTACTGTTTGTGTATATAATATCTCTAAAAACTCACCTTTAAAAAAAGGTAAAAAAAGGCGACCAGTTAAGGGCACACCATTAACAAAAATTATTCATTACAAACCCATGTACAATAGAATTGTATGAAAAATTATCGATTATAAACCCATGTACAATCGTAACAAAAGTAATGAAATAAAAAAAATTGCGCCAAGTGAAAGTAGAAACTTGTACCAGTGGTTACTGGTACAAGTTTCTACTTTCACTTGGCGCAATTTTTTTTTATTCGATATTATTTTATCGATATTATTTTATCTTCTTCCAATGCCAGAAAAATAAATTGATTCTCTGCGAGTGGAGAATATATAAAAAGCACCCGAGTAACTAACATTCTCATTGTCAGTACAATAGTAAATGTGTCAAATTAAACTACAATTCCATTGTTATCATTGCTCAATACAATGATTGTAACTATTATATTAATTAGTATATGTGTCGTTGCATATTATTACGTTTTGAATTATCAACAATCTTCTAATAAAATAAAAAGTGTTCTGCCTGGTCCGAAAACATTGCCATTTATTGGGACAGCCTATTGTCTTCTCCAGCGAAATTCTGACGGTAATTAATAACAAAAAAAATAATATGCTTAACTTACAAAAAAAAATTAATGATATTCTTTTAAAAGTTTAGTGTTTAAGAATAAAAATGTATAACCTTATTCTATATACATTCATTATCCTTATAAATTAGTTCTAATAAGTTGATTGTTGTATTCGTTCTTAAATATTTCATAGAATTTGATTTTAATAAATTAATGAATATATTTTTATTCTTAAATCTAAAAATGTATCTTTCTAACTGTCCAGAATAAAACACAACGTAATCTAAACTTTTTTGCTTAAAAAAATGTGTACAATAATCATATCCTAAAATGCTGACCTCCTAAAACACCCTGTATAATATATAATAAAATAAATAATAAGTCAAAAAACATTTTATAGAATTATTGGATACTTTAATTATGCTGATAGAAGAATATTCATCCCCTTTACAATTTTGGATGGGCAACAAGTTATTCATTGGAATAAATAAGCCAGATCAAATAAAGGTAAAGAAATAAAAGTTATATTTCACTAAGAATAAACAAATATATATATATATTTACATAAAATAAATATTTATATAAAATATATAAAAATATTAATTTTTTATTTATCCCTTGTAGAAATTTATCACTAGTAACCAATTAATCACTTATTTTGAGTACTTAAAATACTGATATATAGTAATTTAAGTAATAAGTGATAAATTGGCGTTATTAGTGATAAATTTCTATAAGGGATCTTTATAATGAATGCAATACTTGTAACTATAATTGATTTAATTAAAATAATTTTTTGAAATATATGTCTAAATATCTATAATTGTGTAAATAACAGAAGCAATTCTACATTGAAAATATTTTCAAAAATTGTATATAATGTTGTAGAAAATTTTACAAAATAAGCATTGCTTAGATAAAAGTATAGCATATGAAGACCTTCTTAAACCATTATTTGGCAAAGGATTAGTCACAGCTTCTGGTAAGACCTTTTTAAAAGAGTAAAACAATTATTCTTTATATAACTTAATTACTATAAAAGATTATTAAAAGATTATTAAAAGATTAATTATTCACTTTTACAAGGAAGAAAAAGATCCCTTTCTGATTTTGTTGAGCTTTGGATATGTTATGATCTAAATCAAAATAAGAAAATATCAGAAAATAAGGAAATATCTTATCATTTTACGCTAAAAGAATAAAACGACCCTAAAAAATAAATTATTGACATATACTAGATAGCACAACCGTGCGCTTCGGGCGCGCCATTGTCCGATTTTACATAATGATTTTATAATGAGAGTACTTATTAAGTCAGCTCTTTTAATTTTTAAAACCACAATCTCCACTTGATTCCTCTCGACCAATAGAGCCAAACGCGATGTTATTGCGACAATTATGAAAGAAAGAAAATTTGGAAAACTAAGGAATTTGAATCTTATGGTTGGGATCTCAAAAATTCCCCTCGTTCCTTCTCTTAACATCCCCTGTAAAGAAAATAGGCGAGAAAAATATTGGTCCGAAAGTCGGCTGAATCAGGAATCGAACCCGAGACCTTCCGCTTGCCGGACGACTGCTCTTCCAGCTGAGCTATTCAGACACGAATAAATATTTTTCTCAATGTTTATACCCCCCACCCACCCAAAGCGTCGTAATTAGATCCAGACGCGACGAACAATAATGAGAGTACTTATTAAGTCAGCTCTTTTAATTTTTAAAAACACAATCTCCACTTGATTCCTCTCGACCAATAGAGCCAAACGCGATGTTATTGCGACAATTATGGAAGAAAGAAAATTTGGAAAAATAAACATTGAGAAAAATATTTCTTCGTAAGTGTCTGAATAGCTCAGCTAGAAGAGCAGTCGCCCGGCAAGCGGAAGGTCTCGGGTTTGATTCCCGATTCAGCCGACTTTCGGACCAATATTTTTCTCGCCTATTTTCTTTATAGGGGATGTTAAGAGAAGGAACAAGGGGAATTTTTGAGATCCCAACCATAGGATTCAAATTCCTTAGTTTTCCAAATTTTCTTTCTTTCATAATTGTCGCAATAACATCGCGTTTGGCTCTATTGGCTCTATCGAGAGGAATCAAGTGGAGATTGTGGTTTTAATAATGATTTTATGTAATTTTATATAATATTAAAAATAAATTGATACAAAGTTTCGCTCGTATATTGAAAAACAAAAAGTGCTAAATGCAAGGCCAACTTATTGAGCTGAATATTCGAGTTGTTCAATCATATGACATTTATTTCATATATAAATTATAAAGTTACAATCATTGAATATTAAAATTAACGCAAGAATACAGTCATTTTACAATCAACGTTTCAACTGCACGCGGTCTTCTTCAGTACATTGTTAAAATATAAAATCATAAAAAAATTCATATAATGTCAAAAATTAATTCTAGTTCTTCAGAGTCGAGAGTTTATGAGCAGTTAACGCGTGTTTTACTCCATCGTGTGTAGGAAAAATGTCGAATAATGTTCGACTCGATATGATCTTTGGTTTTATTCAGATCTCGAAAAGTTTCGTCGTTAATAAGAGAGAAATTAGAACGTTCCGTAGGCGCTGCGATTAATAAAAATTAACAATTAACGTATGTCGAAATTACAATATATATCCCCAACAATTAGCAATGTGCTTACCTAACATCGTCCTTCTTGACAATTTTCACCACGTCTTAAAAAAGTTATTGAAGATGACACACGACAAAACCAACAATATAAAAAGACAGCTCATTTTAAACTCTGCTTGATCGGAGAGTGTGAGTGTTTATATATACTCTAATATCTATGTTTAAACCGTAATGTCCTATTTGTCTTATTATTATTTATTGTTCGCCAATTTATCCAAAATATCAAAATATGACTCGCT
Source organism: Nylanderia fulva (assembly GCF_048542155.1). Lineage (NCBI taxonomy): Eukaryota > Metazoa > Arthropoda > Insecta > Hymenoptera > Formicidae > Nylanderia > Nylanderia fulva. The sequence continues at coordinate 63,693 of NW_028189708.1, read as the reverse complement.
GAGTAACTCAGTATCCTTGTTTAAATTTAGCCCATTTTTTTGTTCTTTAATATATAGCATCTCAGAAATGAGTCTTTTATAATAATTATTTTCGTTGTCTAGAATCTTTACATTATCCCAATTAAATGTATAATGTTTATTTATTATGTGTTCAGAAATTACTGAAAATTTCGTTGAGTCCAACCTGATATTATTTCTATGTTCTTTTAGTCTCGTCTGTAATTGCCTCTTCGTTTGGCCCACATAAGATGCATTACAATTATTGCAACTGATCTTATAAATCACATTCGAATTGCATGGATGTTTAGTTTTATCTTTCTGTACTTTAATAATATTATCAAGTTTGTTGAGACATCTATATCCTACAATACATTCTGTATTTTTTACCGTGGAAACAATCATTTCTGAGATCCTATTTATATACGGAATGACAAAGAATTTGTTGTTAACTGAGTCCTTTTCTATAATTTCTGTTCTTTCTATGTTGGCTTGTCTCTCTATAATGCTTTTTTTAGATATGATGTGTTCTATCCGACGATTGATTTTGTTAAAGATCAGATCAAGAGGGTAACCATTGCTTAAAAGTATATTAATGATCAATTCCAAATTTTTATTGAAAAATTGTGGGTGTGATAACAACAGACATCTGTCTACAAGATTATATATTAAAGAATATAAACATAAAAGCATTACGTAAAATTGGACAATGGCGCGCCCTTTTTATTGACATTTATATATGTGTGTGTGTCATACTTAATTTTTCTATCTTTTTATAATATTTATTTCAGCATCTATATGGACTAAAAATCGAAAAATGATAGCGCTGAGCTTTAATACAAACACATTACGAAGATCTTTTGATATATTTGTCGAACAATCCTTAATATTAACAAAAGAATTAGAAAATGTTGGACTAAACGGGAATGAAATAATCTTTGTTGAACATGTAACAAAATGTACTCTCAGTATTGCGTGTGGTGAGATCATATAACTCTTTTTATTTGTAAAGCATTTTACACATATTTGTTATCGTAAACATTTTTAAAAATTCAAAAAAAAAAAAAAATTTGGAAGAGACGAAAAAAAGTATTAAAAGCAATTACCTTGTATAAATTAAATAATATTAAATGTTAACAAATAAAAAATTTTCAGTATTAAATAATGTGTATGTATAATATTATAATTTAACAATAGAATATCTCAGATTCATTTTGTTAGCATTAATTGTAATTATAAGCTCGCAATCAAACTTATAATAATATGAAAGAATTTTTATTTTCTGTGTTTATATTAGATGTTATTTAACGAATTTATAATACACCTTTACTCAAAACCATTACTCAAAAAATTAATCAGCTACTATAAATAATGTCTCTAATATTAAATTTATTTTTGTTTTTATTAAAGGCATAATGACGGATATAAAAATGGAATTCCTATCAAATGAAAGCCATCAATATTACAAAGCAATGACAAGGTAAATTAATTTTTAATTCTTACAACATATACAGAGATCGCAAGATTAGTCTACATGAAAATAATTTTTAATTAAAAAAAACGTTTTTTAAGAGAATTTTGATAAATATAGCAATTATAATGCAAATTAGAATTTTATTATATGGAGCATTTCACGTGAAAAGAGTCCACCTAAAAATAAACTTTTTAGGATTTTTTCGATATCGTGGAGACTTGTTAGGGTACATATTGTAGATTAAAACTACAAAAATAAGAATTATATGCCTCACCTCCAAGATATCGAAGATGGAACGTTTTAAGTAATTTTTCCTTGTTTGATATTTACAGTTAAAATTACAAAATATATAAAATTTTGATAGACATGATTTTTTAGAATTCTTCCTGTACTTTCAGATAAAAAAGTTATTTTTAATGAAAGAAATTTATTAGAACAAAAAATAAATTTTTTAATTTAAAGTAAATAAACGGAAAATTATATTCGCTTTTAAAAATTTGAAAAAATTCTCAAAAATAATTCAACATATGTATGTATAATATGGTACTATAAAGGAAATTTAGATTATTTTTTGTCCACATGTGGAAATTTAAAACGACTAGCAAGAAAAGCTAGTTTGCAAGGAAGTGTAATTCTCAATGTTGAGGCATTATACATGTGGGCAAAAAATAATCTAAAGGAAACAACCATTTTATACAGTTCAAAAACAAATCATAATAAATTAAATAAGATTTTAAAGCCAAGATTTACCTTAGCAAAAGTAATTCCAGGCACGTTAAAATTTCATACAATTATTCCTGCAAACAATCATTTAATTTTAAAAGAATTTAGTTTTGATAAAAAAGTATAATAAAATGAATAATAGAATGAAAGTATAATAGAATGAAAAAATATAAAATTAAAATATAAAAAATACAAAAAATAAAAACAAAAATATAAAAAATACTTCAAAATTACTTTTTTTAGAGCTGTTTATTGAAAATATATTATTTATGTAGTATGAAATAATTAGGTTAATAAAAAATTTGAAATAATGAAGTTTTTCGCAAAAATTTGTTCGAAATTCTCATTTTGTTTAAAAACAATACTCGTTTACGAGTGGATCCCATTGCGATCTCCAAATTTCCTTTATAGTACCATATGCTACATATATTAAAGTATTTTTGAAATTTTTTTCAGATTTTTAAAAGTGGAATAAATTTCTTTCATTAAAATAACTTTTTTATCTAAAAGTACAGGAAAAATCTTAAAAAATCATGTCTATAAAAATTTTATATATTTTGTAATTTTAACTGTAATTATCAAAAAAAAAGAAAAATTACTTAAAACGTTACATCTTCGATATCTTGGATGTGAGGGATATAATCCTAATTTTTTTTTAGCTTTAACTTCATTCAATATGTGCCCTAACAAGTCACCACGATTAGTTAAAAAATCCTAAAAAGTTTGTTTTTAAGTGGACCCTTTTCACGTGGAATGCTCCACATATGAGTTTGTAAATGTATAACTAAAAAAATGATACTTTTCTCTTGGTTTCACACGTATAAAATTTAATAATCATGATTAGTTAAATATACTTTTATATCTTATAGTATATTATTTTAACACAAAGATGTTTCAGTTTCAGAAAAACTTTTCAATTAAGAGGACGAAATATATTTTTATATCCTAATTTCATATTTAATCTCACTGCTACGGGACGAGAACAACGAAAGAGTGTAAACTTTTTACATTCTTTTACAGATAAGGTAATTGTTATGCGAATATTTCTATATTATAACTTGCATAGTACTTTATTTATTGCACAATCTGTTATTACACAGATAATACAACAACAAACATCTGCATTAAATGAATTGAAACCAAATGAATTGAATACCAAAAGTAAAACAAGACGTAAGTTTGTCATATTTGTGTTCTGATCTTTGTATTTTTATAATGTTGTGCATAAAAAAACAACTAAATACGCTTTTTCATATCTTTAAATTAAATATAATTAAAGGGTGCTTTGTTTAAGTCGTTAAACGATTATTAGAAACCAATTCTGTTCGCAATGTTAAAGTATTACTTAAGCTATGTAAACTTAGCATCTGTCTTTTTAAAAATTAATTTTATTAATCATTCTGTAAATTAGAAAAATATATAAAATTGAAAAAATAGTTATCACACTCTTGCGAATGTAGACGAATGTATTTATGCAAGCTTCTAGTTTTTAAATTACATTATTTGTTAAATAATATAGATAAGTCCCTTCTTCACACCTTAATGAAGGCATCCCATACAAATAAGTTGTCACAAGAGATGTTACACGATAACATGATTACTATGTTAATAGCGGTATGTAATGTATTTGTACATTTAATTGTATATAAAGAAGTAATTAAAATTTTTATTTATTAGGGCACAGACACTACCGCCATTACGGTAAATTTTGTTATCTTCATGTTAGCAAATTTCCCAGATGTTCAAGTATGTATATATTAAATTCATTCAAAATTATTTATTCGTTCTTTTAAAATAGAAGTTGCGAATGACATTGTTCTATGATGCAGAAATTTAAAAAATTATGTTGTAAGCAATAAAATCAGAACTATTTATTCGCGATATTTAAGTCATTCATCGGCATACTGTTATATAAATTACGCAATAATAATTTTTAACGTAATCTTGATAAACTATTCTATTATTACATCAAAATCATAACTTGAATTTGTATAGTTTTCCTTTTTAAATTAAGTATACTTATAACAGATAAAAAACTGAAATCTCATTTTTTTATATACAAAAATCTTCATTCACACACACAATTTACTTTAATAATAATTTTATATTAAAAATATATAATGTTTTAAGATAATATAAGAATTTTTTAATAAGACTATACATAAATAACTATATTGAACTATGTCATTATCAACAATTTCATATCAGATAAATACGAGCTAAGTAATAAAAAATTATACTTTAAATATTATATATATATATTTGATTATACACTTAATAATGTTTAAGATAAAAGTATATACAGAATTATTGGAAATTTTTGGAACGAAAACGCCACAATCTGCTCCAATAAAATACGAAAATTTAGAACATATGGATTACTTGGACCGTGTTATTAAGGAAACTTTGAGAATATTTCCTACTATTCCGCTATTTTCACGACAACTAACAGAGGATTTAGAAATGGGTATGTACGATATGAATTGAAGTATAATAATATATATTTTTTACAAATATAAATATGTAACTATTATGTTATTGTTATTTAGAATTTATACACAAAAAGAAATCTTAAATAATAACTATAAATTACAATTGCAAATATAACGTTATTATTTAATAATTTTTTCTGTTTAAATTAAAATAAGCATATCAAGATCTAATAGGTGTACAATTTAATATAAAAGCAATATTATCTTCAACTTTTTATGCAATTTATTTTGTTTGTTTATATAAGCAAATTTGCGAGATTTAAAAAATACAGATAACAATATATTATTTTTTATATAATTTTAAATAAATTATGTTTTTCTCTTTTTACTTATTAGATTGAGTTGCGCATATATTTATTAAATCTCTGTAAAAAAAAACTAAAACATAAGAGTTGGCCTATTCTTATTGTTTTATTAATAAAATCTATTTATTATGTTTTTATTATGTATTATTATGCTTCTATTATAGTTTTAACAATAATTACATTTAAGTACAAAAATTAATGTTTTAGAAGAATTTATTTTACCAAAAGGGGCTAATGTTGTCATAGAGTTACTTACGTTACATAGAAACGAAAAATTTTGGTCTAAACTGTTAGTATTCGATCCGGACAGATTTCTTCCTCAAAATATTGGAACATCTTATCAGCATTATTACATGCCATTTAGTATGGGACCCAGAAATTGTATAGGTAGATATAAACAAATCACAAACATGTTTCCCAATGAGATTTATTTGCATATATAAATAACTAACAAACTTTTCCAGGTATGCAATATGCGATAATGTCAATGAAAGTTATCCTAGCAACTTTGATAAGAACATTTGTATTCAAAGTAGAAAATAGCATTCAGATAGATAAAATTAAACTAACTGTAGACCTAGTATTATCTACTGTTGAACCTTTAAAAATTCAAATTGAAAAACGAGATATGCATTAAAATGAAAGAACATATTCATTCAAAGAGAATGGTATTTTTTGTAAATATACGATTGAAGTCAAAATTGTTCGCAGAAGAATGAACAAGGAAAGAACAGAAGTTAATTCACTTGGCCTATTAAGCTTTTGTAAAAGAGTGATTTTAATTACAGCTTGAAAATTTTAAGTATATTATAAGTATAGTATTTTTATATGTGATATAATAAAAGGCCAACTTAACGAGCTTATATGCTATTAATTGAAAAATTTTTATTTATTAATTTACGTCATACTATACAAAAGTTACGATAAATGTTTCGACTGTACGACAGTCTTTCTCAATATCCTAATAATATGTTAAAAAATTAATTTAGTCATTTCGACATCATAAATAAATACAATAATTATAAGATTATATGACGAACGCAGTACAAAATTCATGATTGTTGGCATGAGTTAGAGCGTCAGATGCTGTTATATTATGTAACGACATTTTTTGTCAACGAACATAACACCTTTGTTAAAAAATTATTTCTTTTTACTTAACATAATTACAATGTGTACTTTTTTAAAAAACAAATCGATATCTGTTAATTTGTTTTTTAAAAAAGTACACATTGTAATTATGTTAAGTAAAAAGAAATAATTTTTTAACAAAGGTGTTATGTTCGTTGACAAAAAATGTCGTTACATAATATAACAGCATCTGACGCTCTAACTCATGCCAACAATCATGAATTTTGTACTGCGTTCGTCATATAATCTTATAATTGTTGTATTTATTTATGATGTCGAAATGACTAAATTAATTTTTTAACATATTATTAGGATATTGAGAAAGACTGTCGTACAGTCGAAACGTTTATCGTAACTTTTGTATAGTATGACGTAAATTAATAAATAAAAATTTTTCAATTAATAGCATATAAGCTCGTTAAGTTGGCCTTTTATTATATCACATATTTTAATTGTATACGAGCCGAAGTTTAATTTATAAAATATATATATAGTATTTTTATATTACTTAAATATGTTATATCAAAATGCTGAACGATTATATCGATTGTATGTTTAAGTATACAAAAATTATTAAATTACTGTAATTAATATATAATTTTAGAAATAAACTTATAATGTAAAAGAAAAAATACAGACAATATTAAGGGGATCCTAAATGATGTTTTTACCGACCGAATGCGAGAATATTTATTTTTTTCATATAACTTTTTATTGACTATACTGATCAATAAATCCTTTTCCACGATTAAAGTACTTATAAAAACGGACCGCGCTAGCTATGTTTGCATATATAAATCATATAAAAATCAAAAATTACAGTTTTGTTATCGGCTGCTTTGTGTCAGTTCGTAATAATACTTATTTAATAAAAAAAGTTTTGCAGTTTGTCTGTGCATGAAATATAGTATGCGCGATAAGGATTATATGAAGAAATATTAGTAAGCAATTAAAAGTGAGATTGCAAGTCTAATAAAAAAGTTATATATAAAAAAACATTTCACGCATATGTGTGTGTGCAAATCGAGGCTGCGGAATAAAACAGAGCAGTAGATTAGTTGTGTGATATCGTGATAGATGGAGCTGCAACGTGTTTCTCTCTCTCTCTCTCTTTCTCTCGCTCTCTCTCTTTCTGTTTTTTATAAGGTCTGTTCGTTTTGGCTACACTGGCCACATTAGTTCAGAGGTTGTCTTTTTTGTTCGACATTGGAAGGAAAAAGATAACCTCTGAATTAGTGTAGCCAATGTATGCCATTATATATTTTATGTTTGATAATATAAATAATACATCAATTTTTTTCTATAAAAAACTATATATAAAACAGAAAAAATTTTGTGTTATTTATATTATCAAACACATGAAATATATAATGACATACAATTTTATTTTAATTATATTTGTATAATACAATAATATTCACATGATTTTTATAGATAATAAGTATATGCATTTATAATTTATAAAAACTAAATCTTATTTTTCATACATCGAAGTAATTCGAGTAATGATTTTACTGAAATATATATTTGATAGACATTGTGATTCTAACGAATTTTATTTGTTCGCATATACCTGTAAATTGTTATAAAAATTACTTTTACTGTAAATGTAAGATAAATTGTATGCAATCTATAAAACAAAAAGAGAGAGACAGAGAGAGAGAGAGAGAGAGAGAGAGAGAGAGAGAGAGAGAGAGAGAGAGAGCGAGCTTTTTTTTCTTTCCCGAAAATAGAGACATTCAATGCAAACGGTGAATTGTATATCTCTTTACGACACGTACAGCCGAGGAAAAATTTTTTATATATAATTATATAAAATAATTGTATAATTATACATATAATTTTGCGATTATATATGTATAAAATTATACAATTATTTTAATATAATTATATATAAAAAATTTTTTCCCGGGTTGTATGTGTCGTAAAGAAATATATGTATAATTGATCGTTTGCATTGAATGTCACTATTTTTTGAAAAGTAAAAAAAGAGAGCTCTCTCTCTCTCTTTCTCTCTCTTTCTTGATCCTTTATGCTTATTGTTAGTATTCTATCAATTAGTAATCAATGCAATCAATCATATCGTTTTACGGCAACAGCCAGTTACTCGTTCACTCACTCATTCATTCTTTTAAAATATGTCCATTTTTATACATAATTATGTAAATTTATATATAAAAAATAAGGGTGCATATATAATCATGTCAAATTTGTATATAAAACATATATATTTATATATATAAAGAAATACTTATTTATTACACTTGTATATATATATATAAATTTATATAATTATATATAACAAGCACTTTTACTTAATTATGTATAGACATATTTCATAATATAATTCTGCGATTATACGTATACTTTTATATATTTCTATATAATGTTATATTATTATATACACAAATTTTTGTCCCGGGGTATTTTAAACTTTTATTTTCTTTTTCTTTCCCCATTCTTGTCTGTCTTTACATGCATGTTATTATGTTGTATGTGTATCATGTATAATTTGGATTTGTATGTATGTTGAGAAGATTGGAATAGATAAAATTTTATTACTTCATGTTTTTATATTATAAATGCAGCTTTTTGTAAATATCCGAAATAAATAATTTTTCTACAAATATTTTAAATTTATCAAAATATTTTTTACTGCACAATTAGACTAATATATTTTGCATTATTCTATCTTTATTAATTTTTTTCATAACAAAATGGATTTTATTGAACAAATAATAAATAGTAAATAGAGAAAATATAAAATATCGAAAAGAATATATTCATATAAACATATATTTGTGAAATCGAAATTTTGTTAAAATTGACTTTCATAGAAATTGTATTTTATAAATTTAATTAAAAAAAGCTGCATTTATCAGATAGAAACATAAAGTAATAAAATAATATATTCCAATCTTCTCAACACACACACACACACACACACACACACACACACACACGCACACAACTTCTTATAACAAATGTTATATAAATTATACATATACAGGATGTAACAACGATCATATATCAGGAGTTTTTAGAAGAAAATACGTATTTTATTGAAAAATGTTTTATTACCAAAGTTATAAGGGTTACTTATCATTACATAGTAGTATTAGTATTATGTTGAATAGCATTATCAAAGTCACATAAAGATTATTTGGAAATAATGGAAACCCTCATTTTTTATTGCATGTACATACATGTAGCTTACTTTGAGAGCTTTTTTAAATAAATTTTTCATTCTGTGCATGCAATAAAAAATGAGAGTTTCCATTATTTCCAAATAATCTTTATGTGATTTTGATAATGCTATTCAACATAATACTAATACTACTATGTAATGATAAGTAACCCTTATAACTTTGGTAATAAAACATTTTTCAATAAAATACGTATTTTCTTCTAAAAACTCCTGATATATGATCGTTGTTACATCCTGTATATGTATAATTTATATAACATTTGTTATAAGAAGTTGTGTGCGTGTGTGTGTGTGTGTGTGTGTGTGTGTGTTGAGAAGATTGGAATATATTATTTTATTACTTTATGTTTCTATCTGATAAATGCAGCTTTTTTTAATTAAATTTATAAAATACAATTTCTATGAAAGTCAATTTTAACAAAATTTCGATTTCACAAATATATGTTTATATGAATATATTCTTTTCGATATTTTATATTTTCTCTATTTACTATTTATTATTTGTTCAATAAAATCCATTTTATTATAAAATAAATTAATAAAGATAGAATAATGCAAAATATATTAGTCTAATTGTGCAGTAAAAAATATTTTGATAAATTTAAAATATTTGTAGAAAAATTATTTATTTCGGATATTTACAAAAAGCTGCATTTATAATATAAAAACATGAAGTAATAAAATTTTATCTATTCCAATCTTCTCAACATACATACAAATCCAAATTATACATGATACACATACAACATAATAACATGCATGTAAAGACAGACAAGAATGGGGAAAGAAAAAGAAAATAAAAGTTTAAAATACCCCGGGACAAAAATTTGTGTATATAATAATATAACATTATATAGAAATATATAAAAGTATACGTATAATCGCAGAATTATATTATGAAATATGTCTATACATAATTAAGTAAAAGTGCTTGTTATATATAATTATATAAATTTATATATATATATACAAGTGTAATAAATAAGTATTTCTTTATATATATAAATATATATGTTTTATATACAAATTTGACATGATTATATATGCACCCTTATTTTTTATATATAAATTTACATAATTATGTATAAAAATGGACATATTTTAAAAGAATGAATGAGTGAGTGAACGAGTAACTGGCTGTTGCCGTAAAACGATATGATTGATTGCATTGATTACTAATTGATAGAATACTAACAATAAGCATAAAGGATCAAGAAAGAGAGAGAGAGAAAGAGAGAGAGAGCTCTCTTTTTTTACTTTTCAGAAAATAGTGACATTCAATGCAAACGATCAATTATACATATATCTCCTTACGACACATACAACGCGGGAAAAATTTTTTATATATAATTATATTAAATAATTGTGTAATTATAATTTTGCGAAAAATAACAAAAATTGGGTACATGCTAAAAATGTAGCATGTAGACACCCTATATATACATATTTGTAAACAAAATCGTGTGCGCGCAATGACATATATTTGCGCGGGATGGTTCACTTGTCACGCGGTACGTACTATACGTGCTTACACGCAGTGCGCGACTCGACCGTTATAACGTGTGATAACGTGTCGAATATTGTGATAGATAGACATACTGTGATATTTTAAAAGTAATATTTTTATATTTATTAAATATATAGTGTATAATGGGTGCAAACAAAAATAAACGTTTGCCCCTATCTGGTCGCAGATTGAGTAGAAAGGGAGCATGTTTTAAAAGGTTAGTATTATGTCATATCATAAAATTGATTCAATATCAGAATTACTGTTACATACAGCACAAATACACAAAATATTACATACCTATTTATTATGCACATAAATGTATATAACGATTAGATAGACAAAAAGAAAAAGAAATATATATATATATATATATATATATATATATAACATTATAAACAGTACAAATAAACATTAATTATATACATCTATTTGTTATACACATACATGGATATAATGAATAAATTAATAGATACAGAAAGCTGAAGAAAAAAAAGAGAAAGATAGTGAGTATGAGTTCTCTAGCCTCTTTACATTATAAATATATATCATAAAGCAATATATATATGTATATATACATACACACATACATGTATACATACATAATAATATATTGCTTGTCGACGTTTATAAAAAGGCTCACTCGTTCGCTCTCTTTCTATTTATTTCTTTTTTCTCCTATTTCTTTTTTTTTGTATATCTAATCGTTATATACATTTATGTGCATAATAAATAGGTATGTAATATTTTGTGTATTTGTGCTGTATGTAACAGTATTATGTATGCTGTATGTATTATATATATATATATATATATATATATATATATATTATAATAGTGCGCATGATATTTGAGACGTTTCTGATAATTAAAAAATTTATATTGTACAAATGAATTTGTTTCAAAGCTATTACGTAACAGAAAAATTAAAAAAAAAATGTTTTCATGAAAAAATGAATGTCATAATTTTTTTTTAAATAAAAGCATCATATTCAATCTAAATCAATTTGTTACAATATTCTGCATCAAAAATTATAAAGATAAAATTGTGAAAAAGTGAAAAGTTTACGAGATATTTGAGTTTTAGAGAAAATATGTAGCTGTTGGTTTACAATTTATATCTTTATTTATATCTGTGTTTTCTTTACACCAATTGATTTAAAATTGGAATAAAATAATCAGAAAATGATTTCATGAGATATTTCATAGTTTATGTACATTATGAAAGTATAATATATCTCATAAGCTATTCGCTTTTTTTGGCCATCCTACATTACAACTTATGCAGAATATTGAGAATCGATTTATATAAAAAAATATGATTTTATTAAAAAAAATTCAAGGTAACTCTAATTTTTTTTATAAAAATTTTTTTTCCTCATTTTTTATTGCTTGTAATAGATTGCACAAAACAGATCAATTTTTACAATATATATTTTTTTCTAAACTGTTGCAAACATTTCAAAAATCGTACGTATTGTTATGCTGAACATCGTATTAATATATATATATATATTGATACATATATATTGATATATATAGTTGGTGTAAAGAAAACACATATTTACCTTTAAAAAAAATATGAAAATTGCAATAAGCAGTTAGATAATTTTTCTTTAAGACAACTATGTGTTTTCTTTACACCAATTGATTTGTCTCATTATTCTGTGCATAAAATTATTAAGGTATGATAATCGAAAAATGAATATTTCCCAAGATATTTTCTATTTTATGTCAAAATACTGCAAATTTGCAGCCTTATAACTCGAAAAATACTTAATGAAAAAATATTTTATTGTAGTGTTTTGGAAAGATCTTAAAGTCAGCTATAAAAGTATGCAAGAAAAAATATAGTGTTCCATTTAAGAAATTGAAGTTGACCGTCACGTAACCTTCAAATGGCTATTCAAGGTCAAATCAATGACACCATCTCATGTCCCCCTTGAAACCATACAACTTTTATCTGAAACATTTTTGTCTTAAACTTTTGAATTTTGAGAAATTTTAGTGCAAAGATTAAAATGGTTTACCCTGTATATAAATATATATATACATATATATATATATATATATATTTGTATGTATGTATGTATGTAGGTGTAATTTTATAAGAACATTCAAATAGACGTTTAAAATGCAATTTTTATTTTTATTTTTAATTTTTATTTTAATTTTTTTTTATTAAAATGCAATTCTCAATTTTTTTTATCTGAAAGATAATGCAATCCTTTGTTTATTTTTTCATGTATAATTGATAATTATTATTATAGTTTTTATAGTAGTTAGTGCCAGAGGCGGTCTATTCGTGTGCTGGTTTAAAAAATAATTCCAGAGGCGATCTATTCGTGTGCTGGTTGTTTTAAAACTGTAATTCCAGAGGCGATCTATTCGTGTGCTGGTTGTTTTAAAAAATAATTCCAGAGGCGATCTATTCGTGTGCTGGTTGTTTTAAAAAATAATTCCAGAGGCGATCTATTCGTGTGCTGGTTGTTTTAAAAAATAATTCCACAGGCGATCTATTCGTTTGCTGATAACTGTACAAAATATTTTACCCCAGATGCAGTTTGCATGTGCGCAAAATTCTCAGAAGCGATATTGCAATGTTGAAACTTTATAACTTATCATGTGATAGTGACTTTCACGTAATCTTTATGACTGTGCAAGGTCAACACTAATGGTACTATTTTATAGTTCCTTTGAAACCGTATAACTTTTGTTGTTTTATTATAAAATGCATTGAAACGAAGAGATATTAGGGGTAGTAAAAATGGGACACCTTGTATAAATACACACACACATACATATGTGTATATGTATGTGTAACAACCTGTGTATATATAATTTTTATATAATTATAAATTATATAAAATGGGACACCCTGTATATGTATGTGTGTGTCGATTGACAACTTTTTTATTGCGACATCTATAGAGTTTTGTCGATAATTATATTTAAAAAATCTTCATTATCGACCCTATCGGAGTTCGCCCGTGCATTTAGGATCCCCTTAAGAATATGATTATTCGGCCCTCGAAATAGACATACAATATATTGTTACGTCCCTGGTTTTACATCCCCTGAGCGCCTTCATCCCTTTCATCCCCTGAACATCATCGTTAAATGGATTGTTTATTAACAACCGGCGTACGGCTGTTTTCCGGCGCCACCTTGATTTTCGGGACCGAGCTGTCACATCGTGAGAACGCATTTTTTTGACGGCTATCAATACCTTTGTATTCCGGGCTTTCATATCTTGTATTTCGTTGTCTTATTAAATCCGCTTCGCATATAAACACGACTTATTCCTTTCGCGCGCGAGTGAGTGCGTGAGTGTGAGAGACGCTTTTGCGAGACATCGCAAAGGTCATCCCGAGGACGTAACAATATATATGTATCGGCTCTAGAGTTTAAACGCAATATTTTTTGAAAAAATTAATTTTCGGGCGCAAAAGACATCACGTTTAGGCTCTACAACCGATACATATACAAGATGTCCGGTGACTCACGTATCACCTTTCGTAGGCAGGTAAAACAGGTCAAACCGAGTAGAAAAGTCCTGTACCATTTTGCGAAATTCTTAATAATTAATGAGAAATTAATTAATAAAGATTGATCAATACGCGCACTTACAAGCGATAGGAGGACCGCTTCGCCGCGCGCTAAGCAACGGTGTAATTATATAGGCTGTCTCTTCTCGCCGCGCGCTTGTAAGCGCGCGTATTGGTCGATCTTTATTAATTAATTTCTCATTTATTAAAAATTTTGCAAAATAGTAGAGGATTTTTCTACTCGGTTTGACCTGCTCAAAATAAAATACTCAAAATATACTAAAAGAAAAATTATGAACTTTTTTACTATATCTTACATCAAAAATCAAAATTTCTTTTACAATATAATTACATAAAGTATAATTTCTTCAGATTCTGACGATCCTTGGTTGGGATATATTGTGGCTGTCTCACAATTTCAATTTAATTTTAATTTTGACTTATATATTTTACTATAAATTGAGATTGATTGTTGTTTTATGATGAGTTAAATATTACTAATTTTACTTTTGCACTTGAAAATGACCACAACCATATGGTCGAAACTTCGTGAAATTAAATAAACGATTTTACCTGCTAGTTTGGTCAATTATTTTCAAAATTTATAATTTCTTCTTTTAAAAATATACAATTACATTAAAAATATTGTTATATGTAAACCCCAAGGCTTATAATAATGCAATACACATATTTATTTTATATGAGAGTTAAACAATTTTAGTTTTGATTTATATTGACAGTATTCTGAATGAGAACAAGAACACGATAAAAGAAACTGAAGCACAATGTCAGATACTGACTAAATTCAAGGTTCCGAATAATTCTATTACATTAGGAAAAAATACATAAATCCTTAAAACTCGAAGTCTCAATAAAGGACATATATATATGTTTTCTCTACTTTTTAAAAGAAATCTGTATCTTTTCTTTCGTTTATATGATAGTTGAATTCATTTTAATAACTGTAATGAATAATTATAAATTAATAATCTTTTGATTCCTTTAAAAATATATTTATTTCACAATTAATTAAGAAAAAAATTTTTTTTTAAATGCAAGAAATACTAATAATTCTATAAATATTTAACGTAATAAAATTGGCTGATATACTCATATTTTGTTTATCGAGTAAGAAATATTTTACAAATAGTGTCATGAGAAACCATAGAAAAATATATACATATTAATACTTTGTAATTCTTAATTTCAAATTTGTGAAAATTCATTAAATTTTTACATTTTTAAAATCATATATGACATATAAAAAACATAAACATATAACATAAAACTAGAAAAGTTTTGTTAAACTGCAGTTTTTGAGCTATTATTGGATGACCGATTTTATGAAAACCTGATCCCATAATTTATTTATCTGTTCATCCATATGAAAACTATTTTTGCATTGTATCGCTTGTTTTACAATTATTTACATATTATTTTTAATTTAACAATGATAAAAATGTTTCTCGTATACTGTTATTTTGTATATATTAGAAATGGCCTGCTTTGATAAATTTTATTATACGAGTATTGTATATACAGTGCGTGAAATCTCCATAGTTCCTCTAAATGATTTCGAAGTAAAAATATTCGGTTAACCGAGTAGTCCCCTGACTTGAACCCAATTGAAAACCTTTGGGGAATATTAGTCCGGAAAGTATACGCAAATGCAACGCAGTATGCTACAATTTCAGATCTTAAAGATGATATAAGACAAGTGTGGGCTAAATAGAAATCGCAATCTTACAAACCTTAATTGACAGTATAAAAAATAGAGTTTTTGAAATTATCCGTAGAAATAATGCTCATACACATTATTAACATGTAATTTTTAAACAAAACATTTTGTTCTATAGAGTTAATAAAATAATATATTAAGTGGAACTATGGAATAATTTTACCCTATCCTCTTACTACAACTATAGATATTTTTAAATAATTGTCTGCATAAAGACATATATATTTACCATAAAATTGTTTAAATGATATAAAACTATAAAGTCACCAGATGATAATTAAAAAATAGTAATAATTCAATCGACCAACTCTAGCAAATAAGTAATTTTATTGAATTTTCACAAATTATCAAGTGCTATAATATAATATTAACAATTCTTAGAAAAATAAATATAAAAATAATAAAATATATAGAAACTTTCACACGTTAATACGCAAACATACCTATGTCCTTAAATCAAAGTAAATCACAACTGTTTTAAAAAACAAAAATTCAATCTTAGAATATGACATCATATAATAACATGATAGTATGAAACGAAATAACTATGTTATCGTGTCGATTTCGAGGTCCCTATATACTCACTATTTTGATCAAACTAAACGACCTTTATTAGTTTCTCGTAAACATTATTTAGATTATCCGTGTCTTTTTGTAAATTAATTGTGTTGTCAAATTTTTAGATAAAAAACATCGCGATTTCTCATTTACTTACGTATTTCTCATGATGTAAAATTTCTGGAGCAGATCAATCGAAATCATGACCATGATCCAATTTATGATTACTTATGACTGAGTAATTACTATTGTGTACTTTAAAATTATTAAAATGTTCTTTTATACGTGTGCCTAATTGTCGTTTAGTTTGACCAATATATGATAAGGAACAATTTGCGCAATTAATTTTATATACTACTCTTATATTTTCTTTTAAAGGTAAAGGATCTTTGACGCGTCTAATTAATGTATTTAATTTTTTCGGTATGCAGTAAACGCTTTGCATGCCAGTAAATTGTTATAATCTCGAAACATCCTTACTAAGTTCTTTGACATACGGTAAATGTATATAATAGGGTCAAATTTTTTACTAACTGAATTATCGTTATCCACATTGCGATCGTCATTATTTCGTGTCTTAAGCAATTTTAACCTATTATTCACAAACTTATTAATAATATCCGACGAAAAACAATTATTCGTCAATATCGATTTTACTTTAGAGATGTTCTTTTGATGAAAACAGTCGTCCGATAATAAAATTGCATGATCAACAAGACTAAAAATGGTATTCTTTTTGTATTTAAAAGGATGATTAGAATGATAATTAATATATCTACTCGAGCAAGTGGGTTTCATAAACCAATCAGTTAACAATCTATCATTATGTATGATCACATGGTGTTCAAAAAACTAATCGCGTTATTACTTTCAATTTCATGCGTAAATTTTAATCTCGGATGGTAATCATTAAAAGACGACACAATTTCATCAACACCCTTCAATGGGATGATCGTGAAAATATCCACATATCTGTAAAAGGGTGGAAATCGGGAATTCCCGATTCATCCGACTTTCGGACCAATATTTTTCTCGTCTATTTCTTTACAGGGGAAGTTACGAGAGGAACAAGGAGAATTTCTGAGATCCCAACCATAAGATTCAAATTCCTTAGTTTCCAAATTGTTTTTCTTATTTGTCGTAATAACATCGCGTGTGGCTCTATTGGCCGAGATGAAGGAGGTGTATTGTGTTAATATATATATGTATATCGGCCATTATTAAATAAATTCTTTCTCACAAAAAAACGGATTTAACGAACAATCTTAATATAGTTATATACAAACGATGACTGAAGCAGAATGTCAAATATTGACTAAATATTGTACTTTGTTAGAAAAATAATTAAAACTTAAATAAAAAATAATTAAAGTCAATTTTGCCAAGCGACACATTATATGTTTCTTTACATTTTTAAAGAATTCTGTATGTTTCTCTTTTGCATATATGATATTGATTTCAGGTCTACATATAACAATGTAAAACTTATTAATGATGAATTAAACTTTTAATCTCACCTAGGTGTAATTTTTTAAAAATGAATTCAAGAAAAATTTTTTTAAAAAATTGAAATAATCGTTAAAAATAGAGATGGAATATTAATACTATAAACACACTGTGCGCGACGGAAAGCAGGATAGGAAGGTCGGAAGCGAGACGATAGATAGACACTACACTCGACACACGCGTATCGTTAACAAAAATATATTTCAACTATTAACACAAAATACAATTGTTTAACCGCACAGAATTTACCAAAAGATAGCCGAGTCGAACGTATTAGAAATAAATACAATAAACGAGAGAAAAGCCGGGTCGAAAATAAATTACTGAATGTCCGCAAGCAACGGTAATTAAACGTGAAAAACGAAAAAGACAAGCGATCTTTTTCGTAAAGTATAAGCACACTCTTGACGCGACAAGCAATCGGAAAAGAGCGCCGGGGTTACGAGAGAGGAGGTTTATATAGGCCTTATTTTCTGGAATATTCGAGAACATTTTTATTACTCTATCTGTAGGTTGAGGGCGAAAGAACATTCGCTGTAATTATTTACGTGGCAATTTATTCCCGCAATTCGTAGTTTTGTTATTATTGGGAACTAAATTGTATCTCCTCTCGCGCGACCGCGGTGTTTACAATTATATGTGATTTGACGTAAGCGCTTCCTTTTCGCAGGCGCGGGGTATACGTATACCTGTGCGGCCGAGCGCTATTTGAAAATAATATTAATATAAAATTAAGCATGATGCATGTTGCATGTGAATGAAAAGACTGCATGAATTTTAATGTAATAATGTTTTAAGACTTTTCAGCTTTCGTTAGACGTTCGATTTTCGAACATCCCGCCGCCTTGCAGTATATCTGCAATCGACTAAGTAGTGCGAGAGAGGGGGCGCGCGCTTGTTCACGCGCTCGCGAGTGTCGGACACGTGGAGTTCACGTGCTCCGACTTAGATCGCGAAAGGAATGCTGAATCGGTCAGTTGTTTATTGCGAGCGTAGCAGTATAGCCGCGTGTCGGTTCTTGTGTCGCAAAGACCGGGCATTTTAGATAGTTGAATCAATCGTGATTTATAATGAGGCGAATAGTTTGGTGATGAGAATAGTGCAGCGATGAGAGGGGTGTAGTAATGAGAAGAATGTAGTGATGATTGATGTGACAGTATGCTGGTGATGTGAAAGTGCGCGTGCAATTGATGAGAGAAGAACGATGAAGATATGTGAAAAAAAGAAAAGAATGATGTGAGCCACTTGACGCCTGATTATCGCGCAGTTTCGTTGTCGCCGCCCAGGAAAACAAGTTTACTGACGAGGCGCGTTAAATTCGTACTCGCGGTACGGATATCGACTACGCGCACGTGGCCGTCGGATCCGGGGTGCAATCGAGTGATGCGCGCGAGCGGCCACCGCGTTGGTGGAGTGTTTTCGCTGCGGAGTAAACACAGCCGACCGACGCGAGCCTGCTGGTTGACTCGGGACCATTTTGGCCGATGGGCCAGCGTGTGTAAGTATTCGCTGGACCACCGGGACCAGAAATGGTCCCTCATCTGTTGCAGAAGCTGTCAGCGTGATAGTTGGGCCGACGGCTCTCGTTCGAGTGACGGTTCCGGTACTGCGGAGAGAGCGGAACCGATCAAGAAGTGCCCCGGTGTGAAAGCTGCTACGTCCTCAGGATCGTCGGACAAGGGCTGCAGCGGTCGAGAATTGAGGCAAGCCTCTATCTGCGAGAGTAGCGTCGCCAGCTCTTCATAGATGAGGGTTGCATCACCTATGACTCGTCGCAGATGGTGCTTCATAAATTTAACCGCGGCTTCCCACAAGCCGCCGAAGTTCGGTGCCGCCGATGGATTAAAGTGCCACTGGATTTTCTCCTGTGCGGCGAATGCGGCGATGCGGCGTCCGTCGGCACTGGCGGCGGAGAAGAGAGCGCTTAGCTGCCTGTCAGCACCCACGAAATTGGTACCGCAGTCACTATATAAGGAGATGCAGACCCCTCGCCTTGAGATGAGCCGGCGCAAGGCTGCGATGAAGGCGTCGGCGGAGTAGTCCGAGGCTACGTCGAGGTGAACGGCTCGGGAGGCTAAACACACAAAAACTACAATGAACCCTTTAGTTGCTTTGTGTCCGCGGCCCTTCGAGGTCCTCAGCCAAACCGGACCGGCGTAGTCGACGCCGGTGTGCAGAAACGGCCTGCTTGATGTGACCCTTGGCACCGGGAGATCGCCCATGAGAGGCTGTGGGATGGCGGCTCGCCATCTAGTGCACCTTATACATCGGCTGATGTGTCTTTTCACCAATGACCGACCTCGAGGGACCCAATACTCCCGGCGCAGGGAGCACAAGGTCATCTGAGTACCGCCGTGTAACGTCCGCTGGTGGTGGTCATCTACGACGAGGAGAGTGAATGTCGACTCGCTGGGCAGTATTGGCGGGTGAGTGGCATCGTACTGCAGGTTAGCGTTTCTGAGGCGCCCGCCGACTCGTAGAAGTCCCTCGCTGTCCAGGAATGGATTCAGTTTTTGCAGGGAGCTTTGCGACGGCAGAGGCGTTCTATTTTTCAGCCTTCTAATTTCGTCTTTAAATATTTTAGCCTGGATCAACCTCACCCAAGAGATGCGGGCTTCCGTCAGTTCGTCGGAGCTGATCACGCCAGGCTGGCTTTGCACGTGGCGGAGCTGGCGGTGGATCAGCAACCAGCGACGGCACCATGCCGTAATCCGCAGCAGTCGTTTTAGCGAGGAGTAGCGCAGCAGCAATTTCGATTTGGGCTTCAGCTCGGTAACGGCGGCGACGTGAGTCCGGACTCGTCTCTCTGGGAGGTCCTCCGCTGACATCTCCTCGCTGTTTGTCGTCCAAGGACTGCTCTCCTCTGCCAGCCATGCAGGACCTTGCCACCAGAGCGGGTGGTCAACCAGTTTGCTAGGATAGAGTCCCCGGGAAGCACAGTCCGCTGGGTTCTCCCGACCTGGTACGTGATGCCAGTGGGCGTCCGGGATCAGTGTTTGTATTTCGCTGACCCGGTTGGCTACATAGGTGGCCCATCGAGGGATGCCCACGGATCTAACCGAGCGTGACGGTGGAATCAGACCATATGTGAATAGGTGCCTTGGCTGCTCCGATGATCGATACGGTGTGGGCGACTAGACGAGCCAGAAGAGTGGCGGCCGACAGCTCCAGCCGAGGTAATGATATTTGCTTCAAGGGCGCGACCTTAGTTTTTGCAGTTAAGAGTGCCACCTTAATAAGACCCTTTGTTTTTGTTCTCAGGTATAGCATCGCTGAGTAGGCACGCTTTGAGGCATCGGCGAACCCGTGGATTTCCAGCTGTGAGTCAGTCAAACCTCCCAGCCATCGAGGTACGAGCAAGTTTTCCAAAGCAGGCAGCTCGTTTTGGAATCGCAGCCATCTTCTCTCTTCGTCGCTGGGTAGCGGAGCGTCCCAATCAAGACCTAGCAACCAGGCGGACTGGATGAAGATCTTGGCTAATACCGTTGTTGGGGCCAGCCAGCCGAGAGGATCGAACATTTTCGCCGTCAAAGATAGTACCGACCTTTTGGTGAAGGTCGATAGCGTGGTCAGTTTGGTTGCGAAAGCGAAGCGATCGTCACGTGGTTGCCAGCGTAAACCGAGAGTGGAGTGACTCTCGCCGGGCAGCCACCATCTGGCCTCTCGTCGAAAACGGTCGTCGGGCTCCACTTTGTTCAGTAGTAGCAAGTGGTTTGCCGACCACTTCTTAAGTGAGAAGCCGCCCGCCTTGCAGATATCAATCAGCTGTTGCAGCATGACTTCGGCTTTCTCCATGGTCTCCGCACCGACCAGGATGTCGTCCATGTAGACGTCGCTCAGCATGATGATGGCTCCTTTCGGGTAGCGCTGTCCTTCGTCCTCGGCCAGTTGGCGTAAAGTGTGGATCGCCAGATAAGAAGCACAGGATAGACCGTAAGTAACGGTACCTAGCCAGTCTACTCTTTGATTTCGTCGTTGGCGTTCTCTCTCCACAATAACCTTTGCAGGTTTTGGTCGTCGGGGTGCACCAGAATCTGCCTATACATCTTCTCGATGTCAGTCGCGAAGACGTAGCGATGACGTCGCCAGCGCAGCAGGATGTCGGCTAGCGAAGGAAGCAGATTCGGACCAGTTGCGAGATATTTATTGAGGGAGTCTCCGTTTGGCAAGGAGCTCGAGCCGTTGAAGACGACCCTCAGTTTGGTTGATGTGCTATCCGGACGCAATACCCCGTGATGAGGCAGGTAGCAAGCCCCCGGATGCGATTCAGTTGACGAAGGAGCAGGCCTCATGTGGCGCAGGTTCAAATATTGTTGCATGAATTCCACGTACATGGTTTGAAATTTGCTGTCTCTCAAATTTTTTCTCAGTGTGTTGCAGAGCTCGGCGGGCGGCGCGGATTGTTCCTGAGAGGTCCGGCAGAGAGTCAATCGTGGGCAGGCGCACGATATACCGGCCGTCGGCGTTGCGTGATTGGTGCAGGCGATAGTGCTTTTCGCACTCCAGTTCGGCCTTGGAGAAGAGCTGAGACAGCCGGCGAACTTCCTCTTGCTCCCAGAAGCAACGCACCAAACAGGTGAAGTCTTCCGCCACCTGGCAATGGTGGGAGGAAATACGTTGGCCGCGTGCATTCTCATTGATGGTGCCTGAGAGTATCCATCCTAGAGAGGTCTGCTGTGCCACCGGTTCCTGATGACCCCCCTTTTTCAGGCCCTCGCGGATGATTACTCCGTAGACGTCGGCGCCCAGCAGAAGGTCTACTGGATCCGCGGAACTGAATTCTGAATCGGCGAGCTCCAGGTCCTTTAGATGGGTCCAGGATTGCAGACTTCGGCGGCATCCTCCGGCGAAGAGAGTGAGCTTCGGCAAGATCAAGGCGGCGACGGAGTTGGACTGGTCACCGTTGTGCGCTTGAAAGGTAAGCTGAACCTTGCCTTTGGCAACTCCCGTCCTTTTCTCGCCGAGTCCATAGACGCTGACGGCGGCGGGCATGCGAGGCAGTCGCAGTCGCTGAACCAATCGCTCCGATATGATGGACGACTCTGAGCCCTGGTCGATCAGCGCTCGGGCGGAATGCCAGGATCCGTGGCAATCGAGGACGCGGACTCGAGCTGTGGCGAGCAGCACCGTGACAGAGGCAGGGTGCGATCCTTGCGCCAAGTGTGATGTCGTGGCGGTCTTGGCGTTGCAGAAGGCGTCGTGCAGCGAGGAGTGATGCCGACTGCCGCACGTCGTGCAAGTCTTTTTTGATGCGCATTCAGTAAGCTGGTGTCGACCCAGGCAGTTTGAACAGAGATTTTGATCGCTGACAAACTGCCTGCGGGCCAGAGCCGTCTTCTCCTTGTAGTTGCCACAAAACATTATAAAGTGGTCGCCCTGGCAACCTGCGCACCGACTTCTGGACCTATCCTTCGGTTCAGCTTTCTTCACGTGATGGCTCCGTGTTGATTTTGCACTGCTGTGGTTGCGGCTGTCGTTCTTGACTGGAAACAGTGCCTCCAAAGTATGAAGCCGTCGCTCGATGAAGGCTTCCAGCTCGGCGTAGGTAGGCGGGTTAGTCGTATGACTGATGACGCTCTCCCATTCTCGACGAGAACGATTGTCGAGGAGCTCAACGACCAGATGCACAAAGAGGTCCTCCGTGCGATCGATGGGACGATCGATGCTCTTCAGCGAGCTGACTGTTGTTTTTATGTCGTGGAAGAGTCGCCCCGGTTCAACTGCGGATTCGCTTTTCATCTTAGTAAGCGCCAGGAAGTTGTTGAGGTAGTTACGGGTTAACAACCTTTTGTTCTCGTAAAAATTGCTCAGCGTCTTCCAAGCGATTTCGTAATTTTCCTCCGTCGTGTTCAGGTTGCGTATTAGTAGTTCAGCATCACCCTTGACACAGAGTTTGAGATAGTGCAATTTCTCAACAGGTCTGGCTGCCTGGTTCCTGCCAATGATGGACTGGAAGAGGTCTCGGAAGGAAGGCCAGTCTTCGTACTTCCCGGCGAAGGTCGGCGGCTGAATTTTTGGCAATGCGGTCCGAGGAGCGGCGGCCGGTGTCGCTGCCGAAATTGAGCTGGATGTATGCTCTTGTCGTTGGAGAGCGCTCTTCAGATCGAGCATGAGGCCCTTGTTCTGCAGGTAAGCCTCCTCGCCCAACGAAGGGATGTCTTGCTTGGCGTAAACATCATATCGTATTTCGTCCACACGATCGGCTAACGTATCATTAATCGCGTCGAATTTCTCCCACAGCTTCTCGAGATTTTGAAGCCGGGCCTCCACCGCGCCGAGGGTGATATTGGCCTCGCCGAGCTTCCGAAGGTTCTCGTACGCGCGCGAGATCTTGCCGTATAGCACTGTGGCTGTGGCAATGATTGCCTTTGTGTCTGCCATCTCTAACACTGTCTCTTTTTTCCAGAAGCACTGGTCACCGACACTGATTCACTATCGCTTCCGTGGCACCGGATTCAAAGGAGGTTCCTGAGAATCCGGCTCGAAGGACCAAATAATGTGCGCGACGGAAAGCAGGATAGGAAGGTCGGAAGCGAGACGATAGATAGGCACTACACTCGACATACGCGTATCGTTAACAAAAATATATTTCAACTATTAACAAAAAATACAATTGTTTAACCGCACAGAATTTACCAAAAGATAGCCGAGTCGAACGTATTAGAAATAAATGCAATAAACGAGAGAAAAGCCGGGTCGACAATAAATTACTGAATGTCCGCAAGCAACGGTAATTAAACGTGAAAAATGAAAAAGACAAGCGATCTTTTTCGTAAAGTATAAGCACACTCTTGACGCGACAAGCAATCGGAAAAGAGCGCCGGGGTTACGAGAGAGGAGGTTTATATAGGCCTTATTTTCTGGAATATTCGAGAACATTTTTATTACTCTATCTGTAGGTTGAGGGCGAAAGAACATTCGCTGTAATTATTTACGTTCCCGCAATTCGTAGTTTTGTTATTGTTGGGAACTAAAATGTATCTCCTCTCGCGCGACCGCGGTGTTTACAATTATATGTGATTTGACGTAAGCGCTTCCTTTTCGCAGGCGCGGGGTACCCGTAAACCTGTGCGGCCGAGCGCTATTTGAAAATAATATTAATATAAAATTAAGCATGATGCATGTTGCATGTGAATGAAAAGACTGCATGAATTTTAATGTAATAATGTTTTAAGACTTTTCAGCTTTCGTTAGACGTTCGATTTTCGAACACACACCATAAATATAAACCTTATAAATTATATATATAAATATTTAATGCAAATTGATTGATGCACACATACTTTGACTGTCGTTTAAGAAATATTCTGTAAATAGCATTATAGGAATCTTGGAATAATTATGAATATAGGAATCATTTGATTATTCAGAATAATTTAAATTTGTTAGAGAATGTATTTAAATTATTATTAAAAGGTGTACATACATTAATATAATATATTTTGAATTGTTCTTTATTTTGATTGACGGAATTACAAAATAACTAACATAATATAATAGCCTATTTTTAAACATATAATAATCATGTAACATAGTAATTATAAAAATTAATGCATTGCTAACTATGAAACAAATGTTTTCGCCAAAACCAGAAACCTCCTCTAAATAATTATCCCTATGAATTAATAATACACATTTATTATAATACTATTGATAGTCAAGAAAAAACTCTACATATGTAACATTTAATCTTCCAAATAATTTTTATAATTCATTTGTGAGTAATTTTTCAGAACTTCCACATTAAATAATTTTGTATTTTCTAAGTTTTTAAAATAAAAATTCTTATATTAACATGCTGAAATTACAGTAATTAAAAAAAATATCTCAATAATGTAGAGATAATTAATATAGAGATTATCAATTAGATTTTCTCAAGATGGTGAGTTTAAGCACAATACATCGCATATAATATAATAAAAAAAAACTTCTAATCTCTCTTTACATTCTTTATATACTATAATTTTGTGTTTATTATCTACATTAACAAACTAATTATAAAAGCTATTTTCTTCATATGCAGATCTGACAATTAATCTATGTTATTAAAAAGAATATGATAAATGTCCTTTTGAAACAAATTAACGTTAGAAAACGAAATAAACATACAACTTTAAATAATATCACATATATGTATGTCAAAAATGACACAAAAACGTACAAATAAATATAAATTCGTTTTTATTATTATTATAAAAATTACTTACTATAATTACTTAATAAATTAATTGATTTATATTTTAAACATTTTCATATCATTATCATAGCATTTCAATGACACATATTACATAATCATTTTGACATTTTGAGATGTAATGCGTTATAAATTCTAATATGAATATTTCATATATTAGTATGTTACTATATTATATATATATATATATATTTATAATAATTATATTTATTATTATATGTATATAATATATAATTTATTATTTATAATTTAATATATCTAAAATAATTCTTGTTTATTATATAAGAAATTATAATTGGAGTATAGTAAACATCCAATTTTCAAATAATAATATCACATATATACATATATGTACAATATATCATAAATAACAGCTATTATAACAATGTACAAATCAATATATTTTATCATTACTATTGCTAAATGTATTACTCATATTATTATCATTTCGATCATACAGACATGAAAAATTAATATTTATATAAAATATTCATACAAAAATTTTTGAAAACAACATACACATAAATTAAATTACCTCCTAAAATTTCATATGGACATTTCGTCAATGATTTAACTGACCAGTTAATATTTCTTTGGTACTTAATATTTAATTAACTACTTAGCAAACTGACATATTTCAAACAAATCGACTTTGTAATTTCCTACTTGTCTGTTTGTTTCGTGCAATTTTTTATAGGCCAGAACGATCTGAAAATTTCTTCGCTGAATTTCATTTCAAAATTTATTAACCACTGAATTTCCACATCAGTAATTTTATTCGCTTTGAATTCAGATGACAGTCCTATATTATTATGTTGGGCTAATCCGCGAACAAATCTTAATAGATGTTCCAATGCGCAAAGCTGACAAGTGCAAGTGGTTTTCGACGATGCACTTTTCCAGTTTATCAAATATTCCAAAAGTATTTCCTCTTGCACGTATGTAAGTAACCTCGGGCCATGTGGATCGTGTCTGTCATATTGGTAATTCTGAAGCCCTCGAAGACGGGCCGTCTTTACTTCAAACCATAACTTGTTAGTACGAACTTTGTAACAATTTGAAACGCTGGCATATGTTAAACCTTTTTCAATAATATCTCTTACTGCACGTTTGATTTTTTGTCTTTTACCATTAAAGTTGCTTTTGCATCTTCTAATTTCTTTTTTTTGTATAAAATCTGGAACTCGAGTCCATATACGTTTGCCACATAGTCTACAGGTAAATCCTTATGCTCGACTTCTCTAACTGCTAACCCGAGCTTATTTGTTAATGCGAGATGTTCCACTATTTTTGTTCTCAGATCCATTTGATACAGCTAAAGAAATTACCTATGAAAAAAGGAGAAAACGCAAAATATAAATGTATGTTGAGCAATTATGTAAAAGATTCGATATCGCAAGAATATAAAATTGATTTAGCGATTTTTATCTTGAGAAATCTCGATTTTTGTATAACTTGTTTTAAAAAAAAACTATACTTGGAGAAATTGAATAATAAAATTAAAAGTTTTTATAAATAATAGTTAAATTTTTGGCATTATGTATAATAAAGGAAATTTTATTAGAAATAAAAAGTAAAGAGAATTATGATGACAGTGTACTTACAAAATAAAACACTTAGCAAATTTTTCCTCACGCGGCGAAATTGATGGAATGAATATCTCAATCAAATTAATATACAAAAATGACTGAAGTACAGTCAGATACTGACTAAATTCAAGGTTCCAAATGTTGTATTTTAGTAGGAAAATAAATAGAGTTACAAAATTCAAAGTCATTTGCGCCAAGCGACACATTGTGTGCTTTTCCTACATTTTCAAGAAATCTGAATCTTACAAAAATCTCTATATAAAAATAATTAATAATGAATTAATCTTTCAATCTTTCTTATGTGTAATTTATCTAAAATTGGATTTAAGTAAAAATGTATTTAAAATTAAAATAGTAATCGCGCGTTTTAAGATGCAGATAGAAAATTAATTCTATAAATATTCTTTTAAATATTTATTCCACCAATTTTATAAATATATATGTAATCAAATTTGCGGATATACACATATTTCAATTGTCGAATAAAAAAATTCTGTAAATAGTATTAAATTGAAATCATAGACTAATATGAACATGTGTCGTTTGATTATTCAGAGTAATTTTTTGTGATAGAATTCACTTAAATTATTTTCTAAAGGTATATGATTGTTAGTAAATTTCAGACATTTTTTGAAAAAAACTATGTATTTTCTTCAATTGATTTTTCTTATTATTTTGTACATAAATATATTACAAATTATATTACCGAAAAAATTATCTTACAAGATCTTTTACAGTTCATGTGAGATTATGTCAAATGAAAATATTAAATATCTCGCAAATTATTCACTTTTTGGCCATCCGGCTCTTATAACATTTTTGTGGAATATTAGAAAACGATTTATGTAAATAAATAAGATAATTCTGCATAAGAAAATAAATTGTAGAACTTAATTAATTTGCTTAATACGATGAACTAATTTTTACATACTTTATAAGTAAATAAAACATTTAAAACCAGGCATGTGTATTTTTCAAATATAATTTATTTATCTTCACAAATATTAAAAGTTTTATAAAAATTACATTAAAAGTTTATTTATCGTTGCCAAAAAATTTGATTGTTACATAATTAAATTAATTAAGCATTATACATCATATTTATATAAAATATAAGAAACATTTTTACTTAACTGATATATATATATATATATATATATATATATATATATATATATATATATATATATAATATACTCATATTAATATAATAAATACTAACCTTATTTAATTAGATTGACGGAATTGAAAAATAACTAACGTAATATAATAGCTTATTATATTGCATATAATAATCGTGTAACATAGTAGTTATAAAATTGAATGTATATTACTAATTATATTAAATAAAAAATTTTGTTAAAAAATCAGAAACATTTTCTAAAATAATTATCCCTATGAATAATACATATTTGTAATAATACTAAATATATATGTATAATATAATTTTTATAATTTATATGTGTGTAATTTCAGAACTTCTGCGACCCTGGATAATATTGTATTTTCTAAGTCTTAAAATAAAAATTCTTATATTAGAATGCTGTAGTTACAATAATTTAAAAAAAAGAATTTGAATAATGTAGAGATAATTAATATAGAGATTATCAATCAGATTTTCTCAATATTGCAAACTCAAGCACAAAACTTTGTATATAATGAAATAAAAAGAACATCATTTAATCTCTCTATTACGTTCTTTATATACTATAATCTATTATCTACAATAACAAATTAATTATAAAAGCTATTTTCCTTAAATGCAGATCTGATAATTAACCTGTGCTAACAAAAAAAAATATAATAAATGAAAAAAATTAATATTAGAATGCGATGAGCATATAACTATCAAAAATATAACATATTTGTATGTTCAAAAATGACGCGGCACAAAATGTATATATCAATATCAATACGTTTTTATTATTATTATAACTTTACTGACTATAATTATTTAATAAAATAATTGATTCAATATAAACATTTTCATACCCTTACCATATTATTTCTTTATAAAATATATTATAATATCATTTTGACAGTTCGATGTATGACGTGTTATAAATTCTAATATTATATAAATATTTCATATATTAGTATGTTACCATATTATCATTATTATATACCTACATAAGTATAATTCTCAATGCTCATATTTGTAAACACTGAAATTATCTACATAAAGAAATAATCTTTATTTTCCTCTGCTTTTTCTCCTTTTTTATCAAAAATGTTCTAATCGTCAAACAAATAATTGAAGCATTTATTTCATTTCAATAACTATATAAGTCTTCAATTGTTTGAAAAGTATAACAAAGTATAATAAAAAGTATAATAAAATTATTACACATATAAAAGGCTAATAAGAGCAGAAGTAATATTACGGTTATAAAAACTAATTTATTACATTTAATCAATATGTACTGATATAAACAATAAAGTTTAAATTAATCTAAAATTATAAACACGAAAGTTAAAACAAATGAGAAAGCGAACGTTTCGATCCAATTTTTCGGATCTTCTTCAGCGCAGTACAAAAAGCAAAATTGAAATCACAAAAGTCTAAAT
This sequence comes from Nylanderia fulva, assembly GCF_048542155.1. Lineage (NCBI taxonomy): Eukaryota > Metazoa > Arthropoda > Insecta > Hymenoptera > Formicidae > Nylanderia > Nylanderia fulva. The sequence goes on along the minus strand of NW_028189708.1, from coordinate 33,155 downwards.
GTTTTTAACGTATAAACGTCTAATAAACATATTTAAACGCGGTTACATCAGTAAACGAAATAAAATGTCGTAAGATTAACATTAATATGACTCACTGAGCCATCACATTTACGTTACTGTGGGAAGCGATTTTTTCTAGTTTTCTGACTACGAGGTTGGCAGGTGTTAAAATATAAAATATTAATCGCATCCTATAAATTAAAATAATTTTCTCATTACATCTCACTAATTATAGTTCGTCATTTTCTATATGTAAAAAATATCAGACTTGGAGAAAATAAAAAAGTTATGATCTTTCGAAAGTAGAGATTTCAAGCTTTAAAATCTTTTTTTAAAATTTAAATTATAATTTTTTGAAACAAAGTTATACCTATTTAAAATGTGCCTATTTTCAACTATTTTTTTAATCCCTTAATGATTAGGAGTATATATATATATATATATATATATTGAATTGAAAGTTTATTCCGAGTTCCCTTAGGATTTCCGGGGCGTTTTTAAGGGTGCGCCAAACCCTTTACAACCTCCTTTCTTTCTTCTCTCCATACAATACTATACAATACATTTTTATTTCTATACAAACCCATACAGCACAGATTATTGCAATTATATTGCAGCAACGTTGCAACGTTGCAAGTTGCAATGCAACATTATAAAGACATTGCAGAGATATAAGTGCACAAAATTCCAGCACACTTGTAGCAACATGACATTAATATTTCGGAAATATTGCATGTAATCCAAATTCTATAATTTATATATTGTAATATATATAAATTAACTACAACGTATTTTCATTAATGATTTATTTACATTTATATACCTGTATATGCAACATTAGTTTATGGTTGCAATAACAATGCATTATTGCAAACTCATAACATATTGCAATATTGTTGTAATATTTTGTTACAATCTTCCAAAAAGCGGACATTTTAACATTGCTGCAATTCAACAGCAATGATGTAGCAACATTTTGCAGTGAATTTGCAATATTGCAATATTGCGGTGAAAGATTGTTGTAATGTTTTTGCAATCTATCGGTGCTGTATGGGAATACATCCTTTTCTCTCCTCTCTTTCTTGCCTTCTTCCTTCCTCTTTCCGCTTCTGGACCTCCATCGACAATTAGGCTCTCCTCATCCTTCCTCTTTCTGTCCTCTCCTTTCTCTTGCTCCTCCTTCTCCATCTCCTTCTTTCAGCTTTCTCTGCCTCTGTCCTGGTCCTCCGTCCTCTTTGTCCTGTCTCTCTCATCCACCTTTAACATACAAAACCACCCTTCTCCACCTCCTCTTTATTCTCTTTCCTCCTCTCTTCTAATCTTTCCCTTGCTCTTTCTGCCTTTTCCTTCCCCCCTCACCTTCCCCATTACTATTAATTAATAATTATTACTATTAATTAATAAAAATATATTACTATTAATTAATAAAAAAGTTAATTTTTAAAGACAAATTAACTTTTTTATTTTATTGTAATTTTCCTGGTCGTTTTTCTTAGTTATAACGTCGTTTACAATTCAATTTTAATAGTTTGTAACGTGACGCTTTTGTGCGCGTCCGTCACAAGGACGGTAGCCGACCAGAGAAAAGAAAATCTGGAGTTGCGCTTCTCTAAATCTACCCCTCGCGGGAGCAAAACTCGTTTGGTACATTTCTCCTAGTGTATCTTTTCGTGTTTTGTGTCTGTTATTCCCTTCGAGATCAATAAGTTAATAGAGCTTCCAAGTGAGCGGTTATAGGAAGAAGATGTACCTTAAGAACAAAGAGAATATGTAGGATACTGGTGAGGAAGCAAGCAGAGAGAGCGGCTCATCTATCAGTCGATATGATTTATAACTATCAATTATAAATCATATCGAAATCAAAAAGTGTCATATATGTATATTTGTGTTAAATTTAATTAAAAGTATCAAAAATTATATACAGTAAATTACAGTATAGTATTCAACACATTTTTAAAACATTTTTTCAAGACAATTTTTAATAATTTTTATCTACATAACTAATAAATAAAATTAATTTAATTTATCAGAATCTCAGTTGCACTGAGTATAAATAAATTAATTGATTTTGGATTCTTTAATTTTTATTTGTTCTGATGCTCATTCTCCTCATCCATTTTTTTAATCCTTTGCATACGTTCTCGTGCAATATGTTCCAAACTGTTATAGAAATCCGAATTCTTGGCAAAGAGGCGCTTAAAATCGCGACGATGCAGGCGAAGCAGTTCGCAAACTTCCAGAGCGATGACCGATTCCCTTCTACGTCGATCCGGATGGACCATGGCAGCTTCGCCAAAATGATCAGCATCGTATAAATGACATATCTTGAACAACATATCTTATTACTTAATTGTAACTTCAACCAAGAGTTTACTTATTTATTTATTTTTTACATAAATATTTTATACAATATCGAAAGATTGCAGAAACATTGCATAGATCTTACATTGAAACATTGCGATATTGCATATTGGTTGCGAAATATTGCTGCATTATTGCTGCAAGATTGCTGCAACAAGTAAAGATCCGCTTTTTGTCATATTGCAATAAAATATTACAGCAACATTGTAATGTAATATTTATGATAATGAATAGTAAAAACCCATACAGCACCGATAGATTGCAAAAACATTACAACAATCTTTCACCGCAATATTGCAATATTGCAAATTCACTGCAAAATGTTGCTACATCATTGCTGTTGAATTGCAGTAATGTTAAAATGTCCGCTTTTTGGAAGATTGCAACAAAATATTACAACAATATTGCAATGTTATGAATTTGCAATAATACATTGTTATTGCAACCATAAACTATTGTTGCATATACAGGTATATAAATGTAAATAAATCATTAATAAAAATACGTTGTAGTTAATTTATATATATTACAATATATAAATTATAGAATTTAGATTACATGCAATATTTCCGAAATATTAATGTCATGTTGCTACAAGTGTGCTGGAATTTTGTGCACCTATATCTCTGCAATGTCTTTATAATGTTGCAACTTGCAACATTGCAACGTTGCTGCAATACAATTGCAATAATCTGTGCTGTATGGGAAGTAGCAAACTTTTATTTTATAACATTTATAAGATTTTATGACAAAACAACTTCATTCAATATATAATTATAAGTAATAAAAATTAAATAATAAAATTTAAATAATTTACTTCGAAAAATTAAAAATTTTGTTTTTAAAATAAACATATGTAAATTTTACAATGAACAGATTTTAGACTGAATTAGAACAGAAATATTACATTTGTATGTTTCTATATTATTATAATGTCTCTACAATATGTTACATTGCAATTTGCAAGATTGCAACATTGCTGCAATGTAATTGCAATGTTTCTGTGCTGTATATTTCAATTTCTTACTTCTCTTCCTGAGAATGTGATCAGTACGACGGTCCCGCTGACTATAAAATACATGCAATCACTATCAGTGCCAGCTTTATAAATCACATCTTCTGGAAGATATATCACCGGTTTCATTAAATCTACAACAAATCGATTTATAAAATTATTAATTGTTTAAGTAAGCAATAGGTCAATGAAAAATAATAAAAAATAAACATTATATATAATATACATATATAATAATAATTAATTTTACAACAAAATTTTTCACAAAGGCTATTTAATTTAAAGAAGAATAAAAGATGAAGTTTTTCTGAAGAGTGTTTTTCAAGATCATTTAAAAGTTATTTCTATTTTGTTAAAGAAAATTACTATAATTTTTTTTATATAAATCGATTCTTCGCAATTTTTTATATAAAAAATTATAAGAATAAGATACACAAGAAATTAATAATTTACGAGATATCTAAATTTGACACAAAGATATATAAACTATGAAACATTCTCGTAAAATATTTATTTTGCGACAATCTTACTACAATACTTTTATGTAACAAATAATATAAAAAGAATCAACTAGTGTCAAGAAAACACATGCAATATATACTTGTTGCAAATTATATAAGAAAAATAAAATAATTACTTATTAAATCACCAAGAATATTGCGGGACAAACTATGAAGAATCATGGTGTCTAGTAAACCTTGACTGCTATGAAATAAAATTTCTTGATTTAAATGATCTAGGGTAAACAGAATAAAAAAATATACAACATTAAAAATATTATCTATAAATGTAAACTTATATAAATAGATCGCATGTTTTCATTGCAGGTACAAAGATAATGTTAAAAAAGAAAAATAGAGAGTCAGATGCGTTTATTCGATTCATTCTTTGTTGAATAAAAAAATTACACTTAAATCTCCATTGATCTTTTTTAATATATAGAAGGATTTAGAATATATAGGAAAAAATAGACTTTTATAGTATTCCAACTTTTTTTAGAATCTTAATAAGTATAGGTACAACTAATAATAGTTAGTTTTCTTTTTCAATATACTCTTTATACTTTTTTTTAACTAACTCGAAAGAGTGTCAAATATAACATTCTCCTTGAAGAAACTGCCTTGATAACGATACTCGTAATAAAAGATGAGCTTGTCTTGCAAATATAATGGAAGCTTTTTGTGACGAATATATTCCTTTACTTGACGCATGATCCTTTGATATTTAAGTTCTGGTTCCGCTGACGATTCCAACAATTGCAGAATAGTTACTGTAATCATACCAGCATATTGTGAAAAAATTTTATTAGATTATTTATTTATTAAATCATTATTTGCAAATATTTAATGTATTTTGCTATCTCACATTGATTAATTAATCGTTAGATTTTTTAAAAAGAAATGAGTTTTTATTTTATTAATTTTGTATGTTAACCAAGGAATGTTATAAATATTAATAAAAATAAAATATAATAGCAAAAATTATTAACATTAAAATATAAAATAGTGACAAAACAACTTAATACCAATCAGATAGAATGCATAGGCTTTTCCCAGCAATAAAAGTGTACATCGTATTACATTATCACAACTTCCAAAGGCGTTGAATTCTATAAAATTGGAGCCAATTAAATTACTTACTCCAATATGCACAAATATTAAATATGTTTTCCAACTTGGTTTATTAAAAAGCTCTGTGGTGATATAATACGCATCTGAATCCTAAAATTATTTGCAATATATAAATAAAATATATATTTAAATATAAAACAATTTTATAAGGACTGATTATAAAAAAAATTACAAAATATATACTGAATATACTTTCATCAAATTTCCTTGAAAATGCATCATGATGTAAGGAAAGACGTAACTTATGCAGCTACTCCAATGAAAAATTAGTAATGTTAAGATAATGAGCCATATTGTTGTCTCTTGAGCTTGAGAAATACCAAATTTCTAATTAAAAAATAATTAATTTTTAATAATTATAATTATCAATAATTGATATTATTTATTATTAAAATTAAATAAATAATAAAAATAATTATGATATTGATAATAAATTTGCCTTATTTATTTAATAATTTAATTAATTTTAATATAAATAAAATGTTTTTAAATCGGCTAACAGAGCCAAAGCGCGAAAAATTAATTACTCGGAACTGTATCTCGTGGTTTGAGATCACTAAGTTCCATATATAAATTAATCTCGAACTTACATATGGAGAAATAGGCACGAGTAATTAATTTTAAGAGAGCCGAAAAAAAATATTTTTTATCTGATTTAATTAATTTTGTTCATAAAATTCAAATCATCTATGGGAATATTTATATACAGAGTGTCCCAAAAAGATCGGAACACTGAAAAATCTGGAAAAATATACGGTTTACAGAAAAAAAGTTTCAACCAAAAGTTGTAGAGTTTAAAAAATCTATTTATTGATGTTATGAATTTGACCTTGGGTGGCGTTACCAAGGTCAGAATAAGGTTACCTTGAATTTCTTAAATGGAACCTTATATTTGTATTACATATTCTTGTAGCTTACCTCGAGAACTTTTCAAAACACTATAATTAAGTTATTTTTTATAAGGTACTTTTCGAGTTACAAAGCTTGAAAGTTACAGTTCTGAAAGGCTTGCCGTAATTACAATTCTAACAAATTTCAAAAATAAAGACGAATGGAAGAAAGAGTTCGTATATAAAGATGTTGAAGAATACGGAAAAACCTTCACTAATTCAAGAAATCACAACCATGAACAATAATGCATGACGTTTGCGACAAGATTTTTCAGTCATGATAAATAATTAGTTTGTGATATTATACAAAACGTACAACATTCTTGTACATCTAATTCTAATTATGTAGTTCTAACCATATTGTAGAAGTACTTTAAATTTTCAAATTTGACCCCTAAAAACCAATGGGCTTTCATTAGATTTCGTCTTAATAATATCATAATGATTTATTCAGCAACTCATCTTAAACAATATGAGTTCGATTTTCAAATGACCCTTATTAGGAACACGTTGACTCATAACACGACTACACGTCGAAACAGATAAAATTATCGATTTATTCGATTTTTGGAGTAAAAAATAAGATTTTCCATTTAAATAATGCTAATGCGGTTAGGTAGTATAACTTTCAAGTCTTGTAACTTGGAAAGTACCTTATAAAAAATAACTTAATTATAGTGTTTTAAAAAGCTCTTGAGGTAAGCTACAAGAATATGTAATAAAACATATAGGATTTCATTTAAGAAATTCAAGGTAACTTTATTTTGACCTTGGTAACGCCGTTCAAGGTCAAACTGATAAGATCAGTAAATAGATTTTTTTAAACTCTACAACTTTTGTCTGACAATGAAACTTTTTTCTGTAAAACGTATACTTTTCGAGATTTTTCAATGTTCCAATCTTTTTGGGACACCCTGTATACATATACGTGATATATTATATATACATATATATATATAAATATGAATTACTGCATTGATTTGTTGAACATTACGTCGTACTGTAGGAAGGCGAATTATTTTCAAAATAGGCAGAAATTCAACAATAAGCAACGCAAAATTTGAATCCGTGTCAGGTGATAAGATACGTGTTGGATAGAACCACATATAGGGAAGCGTGCTGATAAAATCAATGAAGAAATATCCTTTCAAATAATGTCTGTATAAATATGTATAATTTTCTCATTTTTATACTGAAATCTTTGAGGGAAACGAGATCGATGAAATGGATTAAAGATAAATAATTTATTTATACGTTATTACATATAGCATATAACAATAAATCACCGTGCAATTAAACCAGAATCAAGAATAATCTCATGTCCGTCCGAGGACACAAATCCAGTAATAAAATTAAGAAATATATCGATGATGCAAATGGCGTAACTAGGATAGACAATATTCCAATATTCAGGATCACTACTCTTTCCAATTCTGTAGAAGCATATGATATGTGGAACTATCAAGAAGATATATAGAAAAGTGATAGTCATTATCGTATCCCAGTAGAACCTATATGTAATAATATTTCTTGATAAGAAAAAAATTCTAATGCACTTTTAATTAAATTAAAACTAAGTATCTTTACCTGTCAAAAAAATTCTGATCTAATCCAATCTTAATTTTTAATAGGATTTTTGAGGATTAGGAATTTTTCTTTATTAATTGTTCTTATTGATAAAATTAATAGCTACACTGGCGGTAAACTAGTGCACACTGGTGCAGTGAAAATAATATATATTTTAACTTATTACACTATAGTTGTATTAGTTCACAATAGCAATAGAGAACAAACTCCTAATTAAAAACGGTTTGGTTAGGTTAGAATTTTTTTCCAAGTCAAGGTAGATTAAAAGCCAATTTTTTTAACTTCTTGATAATTAAGTTTTATCCGAGTAGGATATTTTCGTATCCTTTTAGATAAGTTCTAAAAAGAGAAAAGAATGAATAAGCTATATGAATATGCTACGGTATCTGTCGAGTAAAACTTTATCAAGAAGTTTTGGAACAACTGACCCTAAATAAGAGTAAAGAATAGAAAAAATAGCAAAATTTTAAATATATTATCAAGGTTATCACATTTTGAGTAATACAGAAGTTTCAGCAGATCCTTGATAATTGAAAAATATTAACAAAACCTTTATAGAAATTTATCACTAGTAACGCCAATTTATTTCGAGTACTTGAATTACTGTATATTAATATTTTAAGTACTCGAAATAAGTGCCTAATTAGAGTTACTAGTGATAAATTTCTACAAGGGAATAAGTTTAAGAAATGTGCAGGGTAAGAGCTCCATCTTTCTCTCTCTACACCTTCATCCCAAAAAATTCTAATCTACTTTACCTTAACATACTACAAGGGTGAATTACCCATTGATTAGATGATCTTGAATGTCTTCTTTTTTCGAAGGCAACGGCGGCCTGGCTGCGTAAAATTAATCGTGTGAAAGGATGTTGAGCAGAGACGAGAATGAACTTTTGAAGATTTCGTTTCCAACGACTGTAGAATTTTGCGTTTGGAGGTAATTTGGGTAAATTGCTACCAGACGTCCTGGCCAAATCGCATGCGTGCATGCGTAAAGATGCTTGCTTTTTCGAAAAATCTACCGACATGCTGAATACTATACTAATATACGTCAAGGATAAGGACACGAATTGGATATATAGCAAAATATTGCAATTGTGGTGATCTTTTGGAGACAAATTCAAGTTTCAGATAAATATTATCAAATATTACCATAGGAACACGTAGTGCTTTTCTTACTTTTCTATAGAATCTGTGTTTTAAACCTAACAGCCTAAAGCGGGGAGCACACACTTTTCCATAAGATATAATGCGTAAGCATAAGAAATTTAATTGGTCCATAAACGTGTACCACGCATATGCATAAGAAATTCAACCAATCGAATTTCTTATGTTTATGCGTTATGCGTTATGCGTTATGGAAAAGTGTGTGCTCCCCGATTAACACCTAATTTTTAATAATTTAAGAAAAAAAGTTTACTTTTATGTAAAGTCGCCAACATGGAAGAAAAGCTTTTCGATCAATCAACTGATCTTCGCAAATACTTTTCTAAATTCTGTATTGGTAAATTTGTTGATTATTTACTGCTATGTAGAAATTAACCAATTAATATTTTTAATATTATAATGCAAATTATTATTTTAGTAATACATAATATATATATTTTCTTATAAATGTTATGATGTCAATTAATTACAGTACTAAAAATTTTGACAAAAAATTCGAATCGGATGGCTCTGTGCTTTAAAGTACTAATTATTGGTCTAAAAAATGAATATATAAATAATGTCGAGCAAATAGGTAAATATTATATTCAAGTAAAACCGATTAATCTCCAAGATCGTGAATTTCTAGTGCATATGCATTCTTCGATAACTATTGATGACTGCGTTTAACTGAAACAAGACTTATTAGCTCAATGATGAATAATTATTTGTAGTACCTAGAAAAAAAACGAGTATAATTTATAGTTATTTACAAGTATAATTCATAGCGATTTACATATTAAAATACGAAAGATAGTCTATAAATAATGATATAATGTTTATATATATATATACATATATACAGGGTATCCCGTAAAAATCGCCCTTAGCAGGCCAACTAAACGAGGTTTCGACGTACTTGACAAATACTAGATGCATTCCAAACAAATACTTGATTGAATAGACATATTTTAGTCATATAGACACCCAAATATATTCCAGAACCAACATAAAACGTTCTGTTCTTGAATAGGCAGTCTAGATTTTGTCCATCTAGATTTTGTCGAAAAACAAAATGTGTGTAAATTATGTATGGCTAAATTCGGTCCGAGTCATCCAGCACTGGATAAAATTCATCTAAACGTTGTTCAAGACTTGTTCAGAAAATTACTGTCCACACTTTGTACAAAACTGGTTCAGGTTGTCCATTATTTTTCCGCAGAAATTTGTCTAAATATCTAAAACTTGTTCAGAAAACTATTGCCCACACTCTGTACAAAACTGGTTCAGATTGTCCATCATTCTTTAGCAGGAATCTGTCTAGATTTTGTCTAAGATACTTATCCAAAAACATTATCTACACTATTAAAAACTACACAAAATTATCCAACACTTCAAGACAGGAATCTGTCTAAATATAATCTAAAACTTATTCACAAACTATTGTTCACACCCTGTACACAACTGTTATTATCTTGTAATAGTTCCTTCATTTGCCGCTATGCGACGCACTGTCTAGCTCGTATTCAAGTTTAATTACGAGGATTATATAAAGCGCATGCAAAAAGTGGCTATTACGATTAAATATGTTATTATTTTGATCAGTTTAATGTTTCTGATATGATTCCAACATAAGGAATTCAGATGTACATATCTGTATATATTATTCATCTTTTTTATACATTTTAGTTCCTCACTATCTTTCAGCAAAATCTTGATAGTTGTTCGAGATAACCTTAATGATCGATATTATCGAATCTCGATTCAGGGCTGTCGAGCGAGACGCAAAGTGCCGGCGGTAATTGAACCGCGGTTGCCATCTGTTGAATAATTACAAATTAAATATAAATTTTTTGTCTTTCTATTGTAGAAGGAATCGTGTAACAAATTATCTTAGCAACGTTCATAAAAAGTTGTTCATTTTTGGACGTGCGACCGACCGGACGTGTTTCGCATCGCGACAGAATTTTAATTCGAGAAATTCTGTTAAAAGTTTGTAACACGCGTCGTTTCGTTTGTGAATTTAAAAGTGTACTTGGTTTAAAGGCTTTTGTAATAAACATTCAACTGCCTATAAAATCTATCGATTTACTGATAAAAGATTGCTATCTTTTTTTTTTCGAACTGCATTCGTGTTTCATAAACAATAGTTTTGGACGTCTTGACAAATCATATGAGTCTTTCAAGAAATAAATTAATTCTATTTTCTTATTTTTTATTTTAGTACCAAAACAGTGCTAAATACATAATTGGTATTAAAATCAAAAATTAACCCAATAAAATAGAATTGATCAGTTTGATTTCTGAAAAGCTCATATCATTTGTCAGAATATTGTCCAAGTTCTCCAAACTGTGGGTAATGTTTAGAAACCGATTAGACAGATTTCAGACAGATTATTTCATCAATATTTTGGCAACGTAGACAGTTTTTAGACAGTGTATAGATAAATATTAAACAAGAAAGTCTAACAATGAGACTGGTGGACGTGTTTCAATGTCCTGAATGCATCTAAAACAAATCTAAGATTATGTCTACTTTTTGTCTATAGTCCATCTAGTTGGCCCGCGGATCAACTTAAGAGTATTACTTAAGGATAGATTCCTGGTATTATTTGGAAACGATTTTTTCCGTAAATAAAGGATATTTCGCAAACTAAGCCCTGTGGAAATAAAATATTAACTTTGTGGAAGTAAAACCACATGTTCTTCAATTAATTTCAAATAGAGTTTCCTTTAATAGAATTTTTATTTAAGGCTTACTTACAAAAAAAATACATGATGGCCAAAATTCGGAACATACAAAAAGTGATGACCTTTCTCGACATTTTTGCTAAGAAAAAATCGTTTTTTGATCCGGTCTTTACAGGACACTCTATTTATTACTATCATAAATGATTTAATTTATTAATTAAACTATTGATATATATTCAATTTTTTGTATTACCATATATACTCGTATTACTATCATAACACCATGTATTATACATATAGTATATTACTATCATAAATAGTTTGACTTAAAAATTCAACTATTGATATATATGTTTAATTAAATAAACAAATTAAATTTTTTAAATTTCTATAAATTATGTTATAAATAATTATATCATAAAAATTATAAATAATTATACTGATGATAAAATAATTTAGTCATAGTATCAAAAAAGTATCAATACGTGAAAAGCAAAAATTTTCTTTAAATTCTTCTAATTACCTTATATATATTTTTTTTCTTTATGTATATATATTATCGGTAAATATATTATCTTTGTTTTTTGATATTTGCTCCATATATTATATTTTTGATATTTGCTCCATATAATATTACTATAATAGTATTATATTAATTATACTATTATAGTAATATTATATGGAGCAAATATCAAAAATATAATATATGGAGCAAATATCAAAAAACAAAGATAATATATTTACCGATAATATATATATATATATATATATATATATATATACCCATACAGCACCGATAGATTGCAAAAACATTACAACAATCTTTCACCGCAATATTGCAATATTGCAAATTCACTGCAAAATGTTGCTACATCATTGCTGTTGAATTGCAGCAATGTTAAAATGTCCGCTTTTTGGAAGATTGCGACAAAATATTACAACAACATTGCAATGTTATAAATTTGCAATAATGCATTGTTATTGCAACCATAAACTAATGTTGCATATACAGGTATATAAATGTAAATAAATCATTAATGAAAATACGTTGTAATTAATTTATATATATAAAGAGTTTATATATATATAAAGAATTTATATATATTACAATATATAAATTATAGAATTTGGATTACATGCAATATTTCCGAAATATTAATGTCATGTTGCTACAAGTGTGCTGGAATTTTGTGCGCCTATATCTCTGCAATGTCTTTATAATGTTGCATTGCAACTTGCAACATTGCAACGTTGCTGCAATATAATTGCAATAATCTGTGCTGTATGGGTATATATGTATATATACATATATATAAATATATTACTAATATTACTGATATTACTAATGTTATTGTATTATACTTACAATAGAGAGTACTTTAAAATTTCGAATTGCAAGTTTATAATATATTAAATTAATTTTATTGTACAAATACTGTGAATATACATATTACGTATATAACTACCACTTTACAAAAAATTATATAATTATATAATTATATTTTTTACTATTATTTTATTATATTTTTATTATTAAAAAATTAATTTATTATACAAAAATTGTGTTATATATTGACCATTATTTATTTATTTGTCTAAATAAGAGACTAGCATAAATATAAAATATTTATATATTATACAAATGACGCCGTTGTATTTTTAAATGTAAAGATCAAAGGTTATTTTTTCCTATAGTAACGTTAGAATAATTTCATATTCATTCATATTTGAATACATTTGTCGCTTCCGCATCTGGCAACTTTTCTATTCTAATAGCAAAATGTACGCGTTGAAATAATGCGGAACACTTATTTGTTGTGAATTCTCTGTGAAGTCATTAATTACTCTCCATTATTACGGCGCGCAAGTGGCAAAACAGACACATGAAACAATTATTCATTGTCAACATTTAACAAATAGAGATCGTCTATTCAGCAGTGCCATATATAAATGTCGAATTGTTGCACTGCAAGGTGCAAACGCTTTCGATACGCAAGAATACAACATGAAGCTAACAATAGTGGTGTGTCTAATCGTGGCTATTCTGGTCTGCGTTATGATCCAGGAATCCGTAAGTATAATCTACATCTAGCTGATAGTCTCTTGTAAAGACCCTATAGGGTCTCTACCCATACAGCACCGAAAGATTGCAGAAACATTGTATAGACCTTAAAATGCAATATTGTGTATTGGTTGCGAAATATTGCTGTATCATTGCTGCAAGATTGCTGCAACGACTAAATGTCCACTTTTTGTAATATTGCAATAAAACATTATAACAACATTGCAATGTAATATTTATGATAATGAATTGTATCCATACAGCATTGAAAGATTGCAGAAACATTGCATAGACCTTACATTGAAACATTGCAATATTGCATAGTGGTTGCGAAATATTGCTGCAAGATTACTGCAACAACTAAATGTCCACTTTTTGTAATACTGTAATGAAACATTACAACAATATTGCAATGTAATATTTGTGATAATAAATATAGTAAAAAGTAGCAAACTTTTATATAATTGATAAGATTTTATGACAAAATAATTTATAATTTAATATAATTAAGTAATAGAAATTAAATAATAAAATTTAAATAATTTACTTTATAAAATTAAACATTTTGTTTTTAAAATAAGTTTATAAGATACAATGAACAGATTTTTATTCATTCGAATTCATCGAATATTTATCTGTCCGTTTCTGAGGAATTAGTTCAGTATGTACTTTAATATCTGGTGTTCGGATCGAATAAAAAAAATAAACTAATGTAAAGATATAGATATGATACTTTTTAGTTTTTATAGCGTTTTTCACTGGGAGAACTAGTGCGCACTGAGTGCACATAAAGGTTCTCGCACAAAATTTTATAATGACATAAGTATAATTAAAAAAATAAAATAATTAATAGTAAAAACTATTATTATCATTATTCTTATTGAACAACAATAATAATAGCTCTTACTATTAATTATTTTACTTTTTTAATTACTTACGTCATTATAAAATTGTGTGCGAAAATCTTGATGAGCATTTAGTGCGCACTAGTTCTTCCAGTGAAAAACGCTATTAGAGTTAATTTCACCAACCTTTATGTAATTCTAACTAAAATTTAAATACAAGATAGAGATAAAGAATCGCATATAGCGGTAGATAAAAGAACTAGCGATTATTTAATAATATATTTATAATCTTTCTGGATTGTTGCATTCTCATGAAATATTACATTTGTATATTCCTGTAATGTCTCTACAATGTCACATTGCAATTTGCAAGATTTTAACATTGCTACAATGTAATTGCAATGTCCTGTGCTGTATGAATAACCTGAGTCCAGCTGATAGTCTCTTGTAGAGATCCTATAATAAGATTTCTAGTCTCTTGTACCTAAGGAACAACGTTGTTCTGTCTGAAGGAACAATCGCCGTTTTGGCGCCATCGTTATAGAGGTCATAGAGGATGCCGCCGTAGATCAACAACAACAACAACTACTACAACAACAACAACTACAACATCGGCATCAGGTAGAAGAAAGCGTGAAATTATGGCTATTCCGCTTTTGTCGACATTGACATAATAAGCACGAAGAAATAAGTTGCAAACTGGTGAAGGGAAGTAATGCTAAAGTGCAGAAATTTTATTATATTGTAATATATATATTATCTGATTATATAGGTTTGCCGCATTAATGAGGCAAATTAATATATTCTGGAATTATAGTCTGTGGAAGAAAATAGACTCTGGAATGAAAATATATTTGAATATATTATGCTTAATGCTTATCATATTTATTGTTACACTATTAATAATTAATTCTAACTGTCATCAAAGTATTAAGATAAAATACTTAATAAGAATGTATTAGATAGATATATCATTATTAATATCGCGGTGAATTTTAAACGGAACATTTATAATAACATCGTAAATCGTGGTATAAATATGTTAAAATAAGCTAAAATAATATAATATTAAATAAGATATGTTATCATACAGCACAGAATATTGCAATTACATTGCAGCAATTTTGCAATCTTGCAAGTTGCAATGTATCATTGTAGAGACATTAGAGGAACATATAAATGTAATATTTCATGAGAATGTTACAGCAACATTCCAGAAAGAATTTTAAAAAATATTATTCACTAATAGCTAGTTCCTTATCATTTACCGCTATACGGTGCGCGATTCTTTACCTCGTATTTAAATTTTAATTAAAATTACATAAAGTTTAGTAAAATTAACTCTTAGACTAAAGGTATCATACCTATATCTTTACATATCAGTTTTTGACTCGATCCCAATGAATTCAGATATTTTGAATATAATTGTACTATAAAACAACACAAGAACGCGCTACGCGCGCGCTAATTTTATATAGTTTCCTCAATTTTATATTAAAAACATTGACATTAAAAGAATTAATAAAATTTAAACCTATAATTAATCTTTTGAGAGAAATCAGCTAATAACTGTTAAAAGATATGAACCAAATTTAAATCATATATATTATCCCAGCAAACACAGTATATAAATGTTATATACTTAAGCATGTTACATGTAACGTATATGTTAGTTGTAATTTCCCACTCATAGATGTAACATTTTTAATATTACATATATTACATTGTAGTTATATTGTCATTATATTCCAAGATAGCACTGACTTATCAATACATCAATGTGCTATTTGGTATATAATTACAATATAACTACAATGTAATATATGTTATATTAAAATGTTACATCTATGAGTGGGAAATTACAACTAACATAGATGTTACATGTAACGTACACGTTATATTGCCTGTTATATTCCGTTTTATTATAGCAATGTAACAATTATATATCGGTGTTTGCTGGGATAATTCTAGCATAGTTCCGACCGTAGGTTGCCACTAAATAAATATTTAAACAAAAAAACTCACATTTTCGAATATAGGGGTGACGTGCTGGCCATATTTTGAGCATTTTATTTATTTAAAATAATTCTCGTACAGTCCTGGGCATGTACATTGATTATATCCAAAGAATTCTGTTTATGAAAATATTTAGAAAACTTTTTAGACAATCATTTAATCCGAAAAACTCGAAGCTAACATTAATTATTGCTTTAATGACTGAATGACTAATTATAAAATAAAACAACAAGCTTCAAAATATGGGAAAACGTCAATGAAACAATCCTTAGCTGGATGATAAAAAAATTTAGAGAAACACGTGACACAATATACTTAACATAATGATACGTATGTACTTTAATATCTGAATTAATTGTGTTGGGATCTAATAAAAAAAATTAAACTGATTAAAGATATAGGTATGATACTTTTATAGGCTTAGAGTTAATTTCACCAACCTTTTTATAGAGAAACACGCGCATACACGTACAGTCAGTCCCAGATAACGCCTATAGATATCCTATGGATGTCCTCTGGATATCCAATAAATAAAATCCTACAGACATCCAGTGGTTATTCAGTGAACATTTATGAGACATCAATATTTATTACAATATTTAAATTATATTGTAAATATTCTGCATAACAAAAATAATCATATATGGATATTAAATTTTCATAAAATATATTAATAATAATATCTTAAAACATTCTAGAAATGTCCTG
This sequence comes from Nylanderia fulva, assembly GCF_048542155.1. NCBI lineage: Eukaryota > Metazoa > Arthropoda > Insecta > Hymenoptera > Formicidae > Nylanderia > Nylanderia fulva. The sequence goes on along the minus strand of NW_028189708.1, from coordinate 16,204 downwards.
AACCATCCTAGACATTTTCAGATAATACTGAGGATGTCTTGTGCTGTCTGGGTTAAGTTCTGATTTTGCTGACGATTCCAACAGTTACGGGATAGTTACTGTAACCATACGAGCATATTGTAAAAAAGTTTCAATAAATTATTATTTATTTATTAAATCATTATTTGCAAATATGTAATTTTTGTATTTTGCTATCTCACATTAATCTATTAATTAATCGTCAGATTAAAAAAAAATGTAGTTTTAAACCGGCCCTAGCAGTAAGAATGAAGCATACAAAAAAATAGTGAAATTCAAAATATATTATCAATAAGACTATCACACTTTGAGTAATGCAGAAGTTTCAGCAGGCTCTTATTTATTATAAAGTTATTAACAATATAAGTTTAAGAAATTTGCAGGAAGAAGTTCCACCTCTCTCCCTGAACCTTCATTCCACAAAAAAATTCTAATCTACTTTACCTTAACATACTACAAGGATGAATCACCTATTGATTGGATGATCTTGAGTGTCTTCTTTTTTCGAAGGCAACGGCGGCCTGATGCGTAAAATTAATCGTGTGAAAGGATGTTGAGCAGAGACGAGAATAAACTTCTGAAAATTCCGCTTCCAACGACTGTAGAACTTTGCGTTTGGAGGTAATTTGGGTAAATTGCTACCAGACGTCCTGGCCAAATCGCATGCGTGCATGCGTAAAAATGCTTGTCTTCTTGAAAAATCTACCAACATGCTGAATGTTGATACACGTCAAGGACAAGAATTGTATTATATGGCAAAATATAGCGATTGGCGATCTTTTGAAGATAAATTCAAGTTTCAGATAAATATTACCAAACATTACTATAGGAACACGTGTAATGCTTCTAAACCTAATAGTCTAACATTTAATTTTTAATAATTTAGAAAAAAAGTTTACTTTTATGTAAAGTCGCTAATATGGAAGAAAAGCTTTTCGATCAATCAACTGATCTTCGCAAATGCTTTTCTAAATTCTGCATTGGTAAATTTGTTGATTATTTATTGCTACGTAGAAATTAACCAATTAATTTTTTTAATATTATAATGCAAATTATTATTTTAGTAATAAATAATATATATATTTTCTTATAAATGTCATGATATTATGTCAATTAATTACAGTACTAAAAATTTTGACAAATATATTATTACGAAAAAAAATACTAAAGTAAAATAGCAATAAGAGCCTGGCACCGTACGTCAGGTGCAAAAAATCCTACATTATGAGACAAAAAATTGTCTCAATTTGCAGACGGACATAGACAAATTAAATGAGAATCTTGTTGATTTAATTAACAGTTTTTTAAAGATATAAAAATTTTGATTTATTTACATTTATAACTTTATTTGTACCAATTTGTGTTTGACCTTTTAAAAAGTTTATCAGTAACACTTTTTATTTTAGTCCTTTTAAAAATTTTAACATTTCAAGTTCGCCTTCTGTTTGAGAAGATTCTATAATTTTATTTAAAATAATTCTTCGTGATGTAGTTATGATTATATACTTGACCATGTATATACATTATAAGCTGTGTATATCTGTGTTTTCGGTATCCAACTGTGAGTAATAAAAATTATAGTTATGTATACTTTGATTTTTTGAGTAACTACAGTTATAATTTATTGCTTATATCTCTTAGATTTTTTGATACGATTCTAATGAGTTTCTCATTATAGTGTCTGTTTTTTTTCTGCTCCTGGTTTACCAACTTTGAAGGGATTTAATATCGTTTAGACGCTATAATGACGACAATTAGGAATTTGATTTTAATTACTCTATCAGACCGATAAATTTGTTATGGATTTTGTAATGGAAAAATTGTCTTGGCGTAGATATAAACCTTTATTTTCAATCTTTTAATTTGTGTTTTTTATGCGTGATATTTTAGACTTTATAGCGCTGAAGATGGCCCTAAGAGGGGTCCGAAACGCCCGCGATTATTGTTGAGATTATTTGTTAAACATTTGTTTACTTGTATGAAGAATAAATTTTGCGATGAACACTTTAAATTTGTTATTGTTAGATTTTTTGCACCTGACGTACGGTACCAGGCTCCTATTGTCATTTACCTTACTAATTTTTTTTATTTTAAAAGCCATTTATAGCAATTTATTTTTATATTATTACAACTTATAATCTATACACTGTGTAAAAAAATATTCAAACGAAGTATTGTAACAAATAAAAAAACTCATCGAAGAAAATGTATTATTTATGTCCTTTTTTATTCTATACCTACTCAGATGATTCGAATCGAAAGGCTCTGTGCTTTAAAGAAGTACTAATTATTGGTCTAAAAGATGAATGTATGAATAATGTCGAGCAAATAGGTAAATATTATATTCAAGTGGAACCGATCGGTCCTCAAGATCGTGAATTTTTGGTGCATATGCATTCTTTGATAACTCTTGATGACAGTTTAACTGAAACAAGACTTATCAGCTCGATGATGGATAATTTGCAGTGCCTAGAAGAAAAACATAACGAGTATAATTTCAAGTTATTTACGAGTATAATTCATAGCGATTTACATATTAAAATGCGAAAGATAGTCCATAAATAATGGCAATGTTTTTATATTATATATATATATATATATAGGGTATCCCGTAAAAACCGGATCAATTTAAAGGTATTGCTTAAAGATACGCTTAAATAGATTCCTAGTATTATTTGGAGACGATTTTTTTTCGTCAGCAAAAATATTGAGACACCAATAATTTTAGAGTTATAAGCGATTGAAAATAAAGAATTTCACTCAAATTAAGCTTTGTGAAAATAAAATATTATAACTTTGTGGAAATAAAACCACATATTTTTCAATTAATTTCAAATAGAATTTACTTTAATAGAATTTTAATTTAAGGTTTAGTTACAAAAAAATACATAATGGCAAAAATTCAAAACATGCAAAAAATGATGACCTCTCGACATTTTTGTTGAGGAAAAATCGTCTTTAAATAATTCCAGGAATTTATCCTTAAGCGCGTTGATACGGTCTTTACGGGACACCCTATATATTACTATCATGAATGATTTAAGTTATTAATTCAACTATATTGATATTGTTTAATAAAATGAACAAATTAAATTTTTTAATGTGTAAGACAGGCAATAAGAGCCAATCGCGGAAAGCAGTGCGTTATTCCAACGAAACTAAATTTTTTCGTTAGAATTAAATATCTGTGCACAAGGCACCAAATTTTACTTGGTCATGGCCAAGATTTTAAAATATTAAATAATCTTAATTTGAGATTTGATTTCAATAACCGTTCAGCCCCCTAACGGAAATAAATAAATAAATGCAAGAGAAAAAATTAAATCTCAAATATGAGATTATTTCATATTTTAAAATCTTGGTCGTGATCAAGTAAAATTTGGTGCCTTGTGCACAGATATATTTAATTCTAACGAAAAAATTTAGTTTTGTTGGGATAACGCATTGTCTTCCGCGATTGGCTCTTATTGCCTGTCTTACACTTTAAAATTAAATTTTTTATATTTCTATAAATTATATTTTGTAAATAATTATCTGATAATAAAATAATTTAGTCTTAGTGTCAAAAGAAGTATCAATACATGAAAAGCAAAAATTTTCTTTAAAGTCTACTAAATAACTTATACAATATTTTTTTCTTTATGTATACAGGTATATCATCGATAGATATTATCTTTGTTTCTTCATATATTTGCTCTATATCCCAGATAACAATTTTACGTGTAAAATTTGCGCGTCTTATGCAAATAAACTGTGTACAAGATTTGCCTGAGTTTTGCATGTGGGATATGTTTAGTTGTACATATTGTACGCAAATAGTTAGCTTATGTATTAATTTGATACACCAGCAAATTACATGCAAATGGATATCAAATTGCCAAAAATATGCCAGTGATGTGATAGTGACAGCAATATGCTTGTTGAATATGCTCATCTTGCATGCTTGTAACAAGATCGTGCGCAAAGTGCATTTACTATCATGACGACGCACTAGGATAAGGTTTTGCTTGCGCAGTATGAGCTGCTTTTGTATGCAATGACTAAGTATTTGCGCGCAAAATGTTTTCTGGGATATTACTAATATGCCAAAAATATACTATAAGTAGGTATACTAGGGGGGATTCTAACGCAGGTTCTCTGAGGGAAATTGAGATTTTTGGTGCAAATATAAAAGACGCGGACATTCGACAACTTTGTACTCTCGCGGAAAAATCCACCATAAACGAGAAAGAGAAACATCTTCCTTAATTGCGACACATCGGCGTTAACTTTCGGCTGCTCGATTTTCCGCGAGGGTACAAAGCTGCCGAACGTCTGCGCTTTTACATTTGCACCACCTATAAATAACGTTCGACAGTTGGTCGCAGCGTTAGCCCTAAAATCTCAATTCTCTTTCACATATCCTAATGATAAAATGCCCATAAAATGAGAAACAAAGGTTTTTTATGGATTTTAGAGCGCTCTCGATTACAAATTCGAGCAGCCGAACGTTGACGCCGATGTGTCGCAATTAAGGAAGATGTTTCTCTCTCTCGTTTATGGCGGATTTTTCCGCAAGAGTACAAAGTTGCCGAATGTCCGCGCTTTTACGTTTGCACCACCTATAAATAACATTTGACAGTTCGTCGCAGCGTCAGTCCTAAAAATCTCAATTCTCTTCCACTAATGATAAAATGTCCATAAAATGAGTTTTATGAATTTTAAAATGCTTCCAATTACAAATTTCGGCCTATCGCAAATAATACGAAAAAATTCTTGATATACCAATAATATATTATTGAAAAACTATTATTATATCAGTAATTTTTTTGTATTTTGTAGTTTTTTTCAGTGCGGGTTAAATCTGTGTCAACATCTAAAAATTTTTCTAAAATACAAGTTTTTAAACAGTAACGGATTTACATTTAATGTACTCCCGTTTGAATTTTACAATTTACCCAACTTGAAAAGCATATATTTTATGTAAAAAATTCTCAGCTTTCTGAAAAAAATATCAAATTCAACTGGAAAATTTGGACAATAACGAAAAAATGAGTTTCACTTTAATCGCAATTTTAATAGCATTCCAATATTGTAAATGGAAAATGAATATTTTTATGGAAAAACTACGATTTTTTAACGCAAAAAAAAACACTATTTTGTATTATTCGGTCAATTTAGAAACATAACAAAATCAATAAAAGTAAAAAAATAAAAATTGAAAATTGATAAAATTTTCCATATTATCGTGGGAAAACTAATTACTCAAAAAATTTGAAATTTGCACGGGTTTTTTTTTCGATATCAATAACAAACTTACGGAGTTTTAAGAAGATCGACGACAGTAATGCCCAAAAATAATTTTTATTATGATGGAATGACCCATATACAACGCTATTGCATTTTTAAATATGAAGATCAATAAGGCTATTATTTCCTATTAACGTCAGAACAATTCATATTTGAATATACAAGACGTCGCTTCCGCATCTGGCAACTTTTATGTTAATAGTAAAATGTACACGTTGAAAAAATGCGGAACACTTTGGTATGAACTCTCTGAAGTCATTAATTACTCTCCATTATTACGGCGCGGAAGTAGCGAAACAGATACGTGTGGCAATTATTCATTGTCAACATTTAACAAATAGAGATCGTTATTCGATAGTGCGGTATATACATATATAAATCTCACATTGTTGCACTGCAAGGTGCAAAAGCTTTCGATACGGAAGTAAAACAACATGAAGCTAACATTGGTGGTGTGTCTAATCGTGGCTATCCTGGTCTGCGTTATGATCCAGGAATCCGTAAGTATAACCTACATCTAGCTGATAGTCTCTTGTAAAGACCTTATAATCTCTAAAAACTCACCTTTAAAAAAAGGTAAAAAAAGGCGACCAGTTAAGGGCACGCCATTAACAAAAATTATCCATTGCAAACCCATGTAGAATCGTACCCATTGCAAACCTATGTAGAATCCTATGAAAAATTAAACATTGCAAACTCATGTAGAATCCTATGAAAAATTAACCATTGCAAACCCATGTAGAATTGTATTAAAAATTATCCATTGCAAACTTATGTAGAATCCTACATTGCAAACCCATGTACAATAGAATTGTATGAAAAATTATCGATTATAAACCCATGTACAATCGTAACAAAAGTAATGAAATAAAAAAAAAATTGCGCCAAGTGAAAGTAGAAACTTGTACCAGTGGAAAATTAAAGTTGCAGACATATATAGAGTCGTATAATGAATCAGTAAAAATTTAAATTTGCAAATGTAGAATCGTACCATAAAAAAACTTATCTTTTAAAAAAAAAGATAAACAAGATGCCAAGTCCATGCGCCATGTGAAAAAGAAATAAAAAAATTTTAGTTAAAAAAACTGGGCGCGCTGCTAAGTTTCAAAATTACAATGCATCTTAAAGTAACATTAATTAATTTAAACACAAAACATATTTTAACTGTAATGAGTTTAAAAGTAACAATTTAATTTTAATATTGTTAGAATATTATTTAGCAGCGCTCCCAGTTTTTTTAACTAAAATTTTTTTATTTCTTTTTCACATGGCGCATGGACTTGGCATCTTGTTTATCTTTTTTTTTAAAAGATAAGTTTTTTTATGGTACGATTCTACATTTGCAAATTTAAATTTTTACTGATTCATTATACGACTCTATATATGTCTGCAACTTTAATTTTCCACTGGTACAAGTTTCTACTTTCACTTGGCGCAATTTTTTTTTTATTTCATTACTTTTGTTACAATTGTACATGGGTTTATAATCGATAATTTTTCATACAATTCTATTGTACATGGGTTTGCAATGTAGGATTCTACATAAGTTTGCAATGGATAATTTTTAATACTATTCTACATGGGTTTGCAATGGTTAATTTTTCATAGGATTCTACATGAGTTTGCAATGTTTAATTTTTCATAGGATTCTACATAGGTTTGCAATGGGTACGATTCTACATGGGTTTGCAATGGATAATTTTTGTTAATGGCGTGCCCTTAACTGGTCGCCTTTTTTTACCTTTTTTTAAAGGTGAGTTTTTAGAGATTATATCATTCATTTTTGTATATTTTTATGACCGGAATAGAACAATTATTAAACATGTTTATCTAAACTTCTTTGCTTAAAATGATGTGTACAATCATATCCTAGAATCCTGATCATTCCTCCTAAAGCACCCTATTTATATAAATTTACCCATATGTGTGTGTGCGTGTGTATGTGTGTGGGTGTGTGTGTGTGTACTAATGTCGAGCATTTTTTATACATTTTCTATTAAATTTAGATAAAAGTTGCAGGATTTCGAAAAAGAAAAAGTTGACACAGACTTTTTCCTAAACGGCGATTTTCAAGGTTATTTAAAGGTCACTTATATTTTCAAAATAGAATTACCTTAATTTTTCTCATATAAATCGATTCCTCGCAATATTTACTATAAAAAGTTGTAAAGGTATAATTTTTACATAATCTTACATAAACTTCGAAATATTACAAATATTTTATTTTATGAAATATTTCAGTTTATGTAAAATTATGTTAACTATCTTTTAAATTATTCACTTTTAGCCATCTTACCCTTACAACCTTTTATAGTGAATAATGCAACAAATTGGTTTATATATATAATATATATATAACATCAGTTATTATTAATTGATGTTTACATTTATTTTTAGACTTACTAGAGCTCAAATGCTCCACATTTTTTGCAAAAACTGTTTATTCTACAGATTTCAAATATGCTTTTAAATGATGATTGAATATTTCCTTTTTTTAATTATTTTTATTATTATTTTTCAATCTCAATCAATTTTTATAACTTTATGCCAGCACGATACAAATACATGTTTCTTTATTTTTTTTATTATTTTTATTATTATTTTTCAATCTCAATCAACTTCTATAACCTTATGCCAGCAGGATACAAATACATGTATGTCTTTATTATTGTATCAACTCTTGTCTTTTCCATGTAACCATGTCTTCATAGTTTGAATTATCCCTTCATCTTCTCAATCTTTCGCAGAGATTTAATTAATTAAATACACTTCACACAAAATAAAGTTTGCTGGAAGATATACAGCAAACGATAACTGTAAAAACATGATTACGTGGAAAGAACAAGAGTTGGTACAGTAAAGGCAAGTAAGTAAGTACATGTAATGTATCGTATTGGCATAACGCTATATCCGCGGAGCAGATAATGTGGCTGTAGAGGTAGTCTGCAGTGCAGCTAATGTGGACGTAGATGTTGATTGAGATAATTGTCTAATATAAAATAAAATTTAAAAATTTAGTTTAAAAAGCTGTTGCATATATAAATAAAGTTTATTTTTTCTAAATTTGGAATATGTTTAATTAATTAATTTTTTAAGTCTATGTTTAATAAATTTTTTAAGTCTGTATTCAATAATTTTATTCATTTGATAAATACATGTATGTCTTTATATTGATATGTTTAATATAATTAGAAATTCATTATTAATTAGATATGTAAACTATAAATTCATATATAATATTTGAAAATATATGTGAATATTTAAATTTTTATCTTCTCCTTCCTCTCCTTCAATCTCTTTAATATCAATAGGTGTATGTGTGTACACGCGCGCACATTTGTACGTATTTATTTAATTATTGGATAGTTAAGAATACTTAATTGATAAAAAATTATGACAATAATAATCCTTTTGTTTTTTTTTCTTATTATTTACTCAGATTTTTTTGTCTATCTTATAAGATAAACACTTTAGAGATTGAATATTTCAAGTAAACTAATTGTAAGTAAATTTCACATTAATGCATATAGATGTTTAATCATGAATGTACTAAATAAGTACACAAGACGAACAGTGAGTGAGTGAGTGAGAATGAGAGTGTGTGTGAGAGAGAGAGAGAGAGAGAGAGAGAGAGAGTTAGCCAACATAACCCCGCACGCTGCCGATATGGCGGAGCGCCACTATCGCCATCTGTTGTAAAACGTGCGAGATGGACAAAATTACCACTACATGCATCTTGCATGTGTTGTGTACGTGTGATATATGTGTGCGCATGTGTTGTATACGTGTGAATACGTGTAACACGATACTATTATGTATGCGTGGTCGATGATGATATTGATGATAATGATGACGGGGACGTTTCTTAATAGAAATTTTTCATATTTCGACTTTGCATTTATATATCTCTGCTTACAAATCACGTAGAGCAGAAATAAAGACAATTTTATTATATAATTCGAACTCAATCTATCGATTAAGTCTAGTATAAACTCGATTGCTTCAGCCATTATTGAGGATTCGAAATATTATAAAGACTCAAATGTCCGACTCGCGTTAAGATACACGGTGTCTCCGCTACGCCCTTAACTGGTCGCGAGACACTACCGTGTCTCTTGATAGGGTCTTTACCCATACAGCACCGAAAGATTGCAGAAACATTGCATAGACCTTAAAATGCAATATTGTGTATTGGTTGCGAAATATTGCTGTATCATTGCTGCAAGATTGCTGCAACGACTAAATGTCCACTTTTTGTAATATTGCAATAAAACATTACAGCAACATTGCAATGTAATATTTATGATAATGAATAGTATCCATACAGCATCGAAAGATTGCAGAAACATTGCATAGACCTTACATTGAAACATTGCAATATTGCATAGTGGTTGTGAAATATTGCTGCAAGATTACTGCAACAACTAAATGTCCACTTTTTGTAATACTGTAATGAAACATTACAGTAATATTGCAATGTAATATTTGTGATAATGAATATTGTAAAAAGTAGCAAACTTTTGTTTTATATAATTGATAAGATTTTATGACAAAACAACAATTTTATGGCAAAACAACACTTTGTTCAATATAATTAAGTAATACAAATTAAATAATAAAATTTAAATAATTTATTTCATAAAATTTAAAATTTAGTTTTTAAAATAAGTTTATAAAGTGCAATGAATAGATTTTCATTCATTCGAGTTCTTCGCATATTTATCTGTCCGATTTTTGAGGAATTAGTTCAGTATATGTACTTTAATATCTGAATTCTTTGTGTTGAATCTGAATTCTGGGATCAAGTCAAACAATTAAATAATATAATATAAAGATATAGGTATAAAACTTTTCAATAATATAATATAAAGATATAGGTATAAAACTTTTCATAGTCTTAGAGTTAATTTACCAATCTTTATGTAATTCTAAGTAAAATTTAAATATGAAATAGAAAGAATCGGGCATCCGCATAACGGTAGATGAAGAAACTAGCGATTATTAAATAATATTTTTATAATCTTTCTGGAATGTTGTGTTCTCATGAAATATTATATTTGTATGTTTCTGTAATGTCTCTACAATGTTACATTGCAATTTCAAAATTGCAACATTGCTGCAATGTAATTGCAATGTTCTCTGCTGTAACCTGAATCCAGCTTATAGTCTCTTGTAGAGACCCTATAGAGTCTCTAGTCTCTTGTATCGAAGAAAAAACGTTGTTCTGTCTGAAGGAATCGCGTCGGCATCATCACCACGATCCTCATGGACATGGCGGTCATGGATGCGGAAATAGAACAACAACTGCTACAACACAGACAACGACAGCTGCAACACGGTCAAGAGACTCAATCGCAGAAGGTAGAAGGAAGCGTGAAATTATGGATACTCCGCTTTTGTTAGCATTGAATAAGGAACATATATTGCAATGGCCTCGTCGCCAACATCATGGACATCATGGACATCATGGACATCATGGTCATGGCAATAAAACAACTACTACTACTGCTGCTACTACTACTACTGCTGCTACTACTACTACTGCTGCTGCTACTACTTCTACACAGGCAACAAACTCAAACTAAATGTAACACAGCCAACAAACTCAATTACAGCATAGAAAGAAACGTGAAATTATGCCTGCTCCGCTTTCGTCAGCATTAACATAATAAGCACGAGGAAACAGGAACCAAGTCCCCAAACTGGTGAAGGATAAAGCAATGCTAAAGTGCAGAAATTTTATTGTAATATATACTATATGTTTATGGGTTTGCCGAATTAAAGAGGCAAATTAATATATTCTGGAATTATAGTGTGTGAAAAAAATAGTCTCTGTAATGAAAATATATTAGAATATATATATTATGCTTAACGTTTATCGTATTTATTATTGTTACACATACATAATTCTGTCATCAAAATATTAAGATAAAACTTAATAAAGATGTATCGAATAGATATGTATATCATTAATAATTTTTAACGGAACATTTCTAATACACCGTAAATCATGGTATAAATATGTTAAAATAAGATATAAGAATATATGTTTTGAATAATATGTTCCCAAGGAACACACTAAACTCAAAAAAAGTCAAAATGATTTTATTTTGATTCAAAATAGTTATGATTTTTCATATGACGTAAATTTGATTTGTCATGATATCATCACATATGCTGTTCAGTGACGAAAAAAATGATCGATTTTACGCTGACCCTGCAAATTTCATGTTTTATTGGATAAATGTGTTATATTTTTAATCTTCTTATAATAATTGTAAAAAAGAAAATTCGTATAGAACCGCGGAGCACAGACAATTACATAATGTAAATAATCATCAATCAGAATCCTCCATTTTCTAAATCTTCAGGATTTTCATCCTGAAGATAGAAATGAAGGATTCTAATTAGTTGACTTATGCATTATGCAAAAGTCTGTGCTCCGGCTATTAGAGTCCGCTTTGGTTCCTATATTACTACAATAGGATGTCTTTTTGATGTTTTCTTGACGTCAACAAATCGTCAAATTTTGAAACCAAAAATCATCATATTGACTTCCTATCGTGACATATAATTATGACGTCAAAATTATGTCATTTTGACTACGTTGTATTCCTTTGGGTTATAATACATTTTATACTGGATTAATATTTTTGACAGTTTTTTATCAGTTGATTTTTGTCAAAATATATTAATCGAGGATAAGGTATTTTATAACATATATTATTAAATCAATATTTTTAATTATATTATTATTTCAATATTATTATTATTATTATTTTAATCGAGTTGAATCGAGTTAAAAATATTAAAACATATATATTATTTACAACATTTTTATTTCAATTTAAAGTGTAAGAACGGCAATAAGAGCCAATCGCGGAAGACAGTGCGTTATCCCAACGAAACTAAAATTTTTGGTTAGAATTAAATATCTGTGCACAAGGCACCAAATTTTACTTGGTCACGGCCAAGATTTTAAAATATGAAATAATCTCATATTTGTGATTTAATTTCAATAATCCTTTAACCCCCCTACGGAAATAAATAAATAAATGCAAGAGAAAAATATAGATCCGACAGTCGCTGAATCGGGAATCGAACCCGAGACCTTTTGCTTGCCGGGCGACTGCTCTTCCAACTGAACTATTCAGATCCTTTCGATTCTATACTTTTCTCTGCTATATATATAATAATGTTGATAAACAAACGTCTTTAAGCCAAGCGTGTGTATAAGTTAAGAGTTTAACACGGCTCTGTAAATATAAATTTAAAGTGTAAGAACGGCAATAAGAGCCAATCACGGAAGACAGTGCGTTATCCCAACAAAACTAAAATTTTTCGTTAGAATTAAATATCTGTGCACAAGGCACCAAATTTTATTTGATCACGGCCAAGATTTTAAAATATGAAATAATCTCATATTTGAGATTTAATTTCAATAATCCTTTAACCCCCCTACGAAAATTTTTATTTTAATATTTATATGTACATTTTATTCTAGATATCATTATAAATCATTTGCAGATATTATTTTAGGTCTCGTCGATCTCGACAACATTACTCCTATACACATATACATTCCCGCACAGCACGTAATATTGCTGCAATATTGTAGTAATATTGCAATATTGCAGTAATATTATGTAGTAATATTGCAATAATGTTGCAGTGATATTGCTGCAATATATTATGTCCGCGAAAATCCATCACATTAATATTTCAGCAATATCATAGTAATATTTCAGTGATGTCACAGTAATATTTCATTGATATCGTAGTAATATTGTTGCGAGAGTGCAATAATAGTTATAAATGTCACTGCAATATTTCAGCAATATCACAGTAGTATTTCAGTGACACCGATTACAGCACTGTAATATTGCGGAAATATTTCTACAATATTACTTCCAAGGAGACCGTCGCAATTCGCCAATTACCAATAAAAGTTTATACATGTATTCTAGATTTGACGAGCCTAATAACGAATAAGGTATAAATCTTTAGAATCGGTGATTGGCGAGTTGCAACAGTCTCCTTGTTAGTGTAGGTTTTTATAGCCTTATGTGTAATATGGACATAAAATAAATTTATTAAAAATCGACATCTGTTTATTATTTTTTTTTATTAGATAATTATAAGTTATTATATAAAAGTTATTATATTGTATAAGTAATTATATAAAAAGTAAAGTAGTTATTTAAAAAGTAAAGTAGTTATTTAAAAAGTAAAGTAGTTATTATGAAATTTTTTAATTTTTAATATATTATAAAATATATTATTATATTATTAATAAAATATATTATTATATTATTATATATTATTACTCTCCTCGGCGTTCTGCTTCTCCTGTTTACATCTAAAAGAAAAAATCAAATGTATAATATAAATAATATAAAGTAAAGTAGGGGGAACATTTTACATCAAATATAATTTATTCTTTTTATAGTTTTAATATAGTATTTTTATAGTCTTTACTTAATTGGTTGAAAATAATGAAAAAATATGATAATAAAGAAATTATTTTTAAATGCTCTTTGGAGATGATAACGAACAAAACTAATAATGGTAAATTTAATTTGAAGTGGCTCTCTTATATACAACAAATTATACAAATTTAATTAAAAATTGTATGTAATTAAATTAATTATATTACTTTTTTCGTGCTAAGCGTACAGGTCCATTAGCTAGCCACTTTCCAATTTGTTTTACATGTGTATAACATATTGTCACTAATATATTTTTTACTTTTCCAGATTTTCTATACCATTACCCTGAGAGAACACAAAGGTTTCTATAATATTACATTTGCAGATACGTTATGAGACTGCAAAATTTATAATCTTGATAATTTATTTTGTTTTATTTATCTTATTACACTCTTGAAAATTATAAGTTTACAATTTTTATAACAGCTGTCTGACTCAAAAGAACTCATCATTTCAGAAAACGCGATAGGAATTCTTAACAGTTGTCAAATTTTCTATAGGTTTTACATAGGTAATTCAAAACTTAATCCTACAGTTTGAAATTTTTCTGGATGATAGTTGAAGTTGATAACATGAGAACCTACTGAAACATCAACAAAACACCGATGACGAATTATGATAATTTTTTATACAATAAAAAGTAAAATGATGCGCATGACTTTAATCATTTATAATTTTATAAATAACTTGTGTATCTAGTTTCTCCAATTAAAAAAATTTTTAATAGAATATATTTAAATATTTATGCATATATATTTTATTCTTTACTGCTTCAATCGATTGATGAATATTTGTTAATGTTTTTTGGACGTTTCATGCAATCGACATTAACTATATAATGTACAGAAAAGTCTGAAACAAAATAGAATTAGGTTCTGCATTATTTACTTAAAGCCTATATAAAGATTGACAATTGTAAAAAATTTTTATCCAGTTTTGTGAAATGACGAGTTCTCTTGGATGCACATCAGACATATCACAAAAATTGTAAACTTACATAATACATAATATCTTTAGTAGTGCAGTAAAAGATGAATAAAAAGAATTAATTACCAAGGTTAAAAATTTTTCAATCTTATTTTAACGTGTCTGCAATGTTGCAAATGTAACATTATAGAAAGAACCTTTCTGTAATCAGGGTGGTAATGGTGTGGAAAATCTGGAAAAGTGGAAAACATATTAATGACAATATGTTAATTATATACATGTAAAGTAAAAATGTTCCAGGCTGTCACCAAAATTTTAAACTATTACAAACAAGATTAAAAATTTTTCACACTTTTTTTCCGTAAGCATTAAATAAATCATTTAGAAGCTAATTCTAGTTATTAAATAAATTTTTAAGTAATACAATTATTCATAAATGATTAAAGGATGTCTTGCGCATTGTGTTCGTTAATTGTGAAATATAAATTGGCTGCAGAAAAATGTCACACATAAAAAAGACTGAGAGTTTCAATAAATGTACCTTAAAGGTACATATATTAAATAATATACGTATATAGATAATAGATCTCATAATAATTTACCAATAACATATATAAAATAGATCATTTTTATATATTATATATAATAATTCTCACATAATTTTGAGACTGAAAATCCATGTGTGGTATTTCTATGATATATGAGAAACCTATTCCACATTAAATTTTATTTCGTCACTCTATTATAACATTTACATATAAAATATATTGTATATATCAACGCAATCTGATATGCTAATACCTGGAAAATGAGTTCATTAATTATTTCAGAAACTGCATATTCAGAATGTAAAAAAAAAACGAAGAATATAAACACGACAAAAATCATAACAAAAATTTCGAATCTTTCCATTATTCTCATTCCTTTTATATATATAATATACATCATGACAATAAAGAGGAACATAAATATATTATCAAGAGACACGGTAGTGTCTCGCGACCAGTTAAGGGCGTAGCGGAGACACCGTGTATCTTAACGCGAGTCGGACATTTGAGTCTTTATAATATTTCGAATCCTCAATAATGGCTGAAGCAATCGAGTTTATACTAGACTTAATCGATAGATTGAGTTTGAATTATATAATAAAAGTGTCTTTATTTCTGCTCTACGTGATTTGTAAGCAGAGATATATAAATGCAAAGTCGAAATATGAAAAATTTCTATTAAGAAACGTCCCCGTCATCATTATCATCATTATCATCATTATCATCATCATTATCATCATCGACCACGCATACATAGTAGTATCGTGCTACACGTATTCACACGTATACAACACATGCGCACACATATATCACACGTACACAACACATGCAAGATGCATGTAGTAGTAATTTTGTCCATCTCGCACGTTTTACAACAGATGGCGATAGTGGCGCTCCGCCATATCGGCAGCGTGCGGGGTTATGTTGGCTAAC